>NW_015647952.1:162960-176258 GCF_001515625.1 Sinocyclocheilus rhinocerous
TTTATATGACTACAGAACTATAGGGTTAAAAACAAAAAAAAACACTTGGATGTGGGCATGAAGATGATGAAAACTCGCTGTCTGTTCTGTGGCGTTTCTCTCTCACTCTCATCTGATCTCCTCCACTGGTTCTCAATCAAAACTGACACCCAAGAGTGCTCCAAAATAAATCACCTCATCTCACCCACACTCCAGTAATCCTTCCACTAGTGTAGAGCAGCGTGTGTAAGTGTGTGAGAGTGCTACTGTCTAAAAGAGGGGTTAACCATGAAACCATTAGGTATGCTCAATCGTATTTTTGGACTGCCAGGCCTAATTAAATTGAAGTCAGTTGGGTTAAGGTCAGAACTGACATTCCATTACAAATCCCAAATAACTTAATCCAGTGTTTCCCAATTGGTTTTGTCCAATTTTATATTGCACGACACAAAACAGTACCAAATGTATTACATCAAACACTTACATACTACTAAAAAAAATACAAATAATTTTATTCATACTGTGTTACTGTGTTATTAATTATTGCCATTATTACTACATTTTATCTAAAATAAATACATACATACATATATACATATCAATGATTGAATATGCTCGATTATTAATAATTGTTGAAAACTAAGCAAAAGTGCATGAAAGCTGTTTTTTAGTTGAGCACTGCCAAAGACAACTTTGCTTGATACTTTGCTGAACTGAACTTTACTAGAGTAATATGCACACTTTTTACTCTGAGAGTGAGCGTATAAATACACTGGTATGTGGGCGAGTGTATCTTCACACACAGGTGTGACAGAGATGACAATGAATGGCACTAACATCCTCTTCTGACAGTCATCTTGTACCCTCCAGAAATAACCTTACACAGTGTAACTAGCACAGATCACAGGGTTTTGACTGTGTATGAGTTTGTATGTTCCTCATGATAAGATGAACAGAAGCTTTGGGGACGTCACATGCACACACATACAAACTCCATCACACGCAGAACAACACAAGAGCTTCAGAAATAATCAGAATAGCATAAAAATATACAGAGGTTGGTTAATTTTTTTGTATTTTAAGAACTACAGTTTTTATCATTATGACTGTATACACATGGCAAGGCTTTATCATCAAAGGAAACTGAAAGTGATTTATAGGAACCGTCAAATAGTAAGAAAAATTGTGCCCAAACAACACAGAACTATTGCGGCAAAGTGACTGCAAACCTAAATATTCACCTTGAAGACCCTGTTTGCACAGAGAACTTTGCAAAACCAACATCCATGAAAGAGCAGCAATTGCTTTCCTCACAGACACCAATGCTAAACGCAAAAAAAGATGGTGTTACAGTGTATGATCATAAAACCTGGACAACTGGAGGACCAAGATGAATTTCAACATCTGCCCATCTCTGTCTGGTGAAGCTAGTGATGCACTTCATCTTTTTTACAATTTATTCTATGACTGAAAGTATAAAGCAGCCAATAAAATCGAAATAAACATTATGTCTTGTGCTTCATCCATTAGCTCAGATCTAATCTAGATCGAAGAGAAGCCTCAAAGCAACCTCATGTCGCTAAATATTATTGTTATTCCAATGATGAGATGGTGTACTTAGCACATCTGTTGTAAATCACTCATTATACCACAGCGACGCCATCCTCTCTCCATCTCCCTTTGGCATTTATTATTCCAAACCAGAGGCATGAAAGCTTTTATCATGAATGCACAGTAATGTGTCTCACATTTGGTCACAATATATCTGTGACTAACACATGAGGAGTGCACACATCTCTGTAGACATGAGTAAACACCTATTGAATCAATAAATGCTCTAGCAGGTCACCAAGATTTTAAAGCAGCCCTCACTTACCACTTCTAAGGTGGCTGCTTACAGAAGATTGGAGGCGTGAGCTGCAGATAGCTATCCTGACAAAACAGAAAATTGCTTACATCCTTCTTTAACTCACCCAGGCTGTGCACTGATACCTGTCTCCTCTGATCTTTTCATTTTTGCTTGTCTGAATACACACCTCAGGCCCAGGAAAGCTATTATACTATCAAAGGAAAATACTTTTAGTTATCTTAAGGAAACATCAGACTCAGATTGAAATCTAATAAGACACGGACTGAGGTAAACTGGATACAGAGACAGATTCATAAAGATATATATCATCTCTATTTAACCTGTACAACAAAATTTCCCATTTCAGAGGTTTACTTAAAGGGATAGATCATGCAAAAATGACAAATTTGTAATAATTTTCTCACCATTATATCATTCAAAACTTGTAGGACTTACTTTATCCTATAGACAGGGCTGTACAGTGCGACATATATTCTACGAAATAACTGGTCTGTGCGATTAATAAATTTACCACTGTAGCACTCGTGCAATACAGTTTTGCATGTTCATAACACAGCCACTTAATAGTGTGAAGTGATTTCTTGTGCTTGTTTGTGTGTGTGAGATTGATTATACTTGGTAGTTAGGGGTGTGCGATATGACGATTTTTGATCGTGGACGATTAAAATGTCTCCACGATCTGCTTTTGAAAAAATATCGTTGTATCGTGCTACAGCGCACATTCTATCAGCTGCATTTCTGGTGCCTCCCTCCGTCTCAATATAATGTACAACGCCATAAGCCACATGCATTCACATCAGTGTTAGCTCAGCAGTAGAGTTACTCTCACGGGACACTACACTTATGCGCAATCACAAAACTACACTATTTCCATCTGCTTTAAAGCAATACCGGTTAAACATTTAATTCACATGCTGTTCTGCATGCGCTTTTTCTGAGCGCGTACTCATGAAGCGCACTTTTTGGCCTGTGCTTCAAAACTTTCAACCTCTGTAGCACCAGTGCTATGTGAAAAAAAAGTTAGCGTACAGCCCTGCCTATAGAACACAAAAGAGGATATTTGTAGAGTATTTTTTTCAAGACAACACCGGAGGAATAAAACAGAAATATTTTTCAAAACATATTTTGCAAGTTATATATTTTAGGAATTACATGAGGTTGAGTAAATGAATAATTTGGCGGTGAACTATCTCTTTAAATGTGCTTCCAGTCATTTTTGTAATTAATTTTGTTTACAGCTACAACTTTTTATGAGGAAAAATTACTGAGTGCACCTTAATATAAAACATCTGACAAACATCTACTAAAAGGCCTTGTAAAAGTCAGTAAACAAGCTGAAGATTTTAGAAGTAAATGCTTTCAGTCAAATAAATATAATAATAATAAAAAAATACAAGGATAATCTTTATTCCTGTTATTTTTTAGTCTAAGATTAAATAAAGATATCCAATCAGATCTTAAGAAGGTTTAAAGAAAGAAAAAAATCCAGCTAGGTAAGCTGTTGATTAAGCATAATAGTAATGGGCTAATCTTTATCCACTGCGATCGTTAAGCAGAGACCTGAATCCAACCCGTTTAATTGGAGGTTTAAACCGCTTTAAGTGTTTACAAAAAGAAAGCCACTTAATCTCCGTCAGTGAGTGAAGAATCAAGTGTCAATTACTACCGAATCAAACACATTTATTCTACATAATTTAGGGCACCAGGTGCGAGATGGAGCGAATTCAATAGAAATGGTTCTGTGTGTCTATCTATTGCTCTTTGAATGTGCCTGTCAAATTACCTGCATTAATTGTTCACGGTGTCAATCAGTAATTCCTGAAATGGGGAAAAAATCTACTTTGATCTGCTCTAAACTGATGATAAGCACCCCAAAATCGAGTAAGTTCTCTTTGAACTTCCCTAATTTAATTAAGCACATCCAGCCATCATCATCATAATCATCATCATCGTCTATAGACAGAAAGAAATTAATGAATTAATTAATCAAGCCTGGCCGACTCTCACACACACACACACCTGTCTATCATCTAGTGTGGCAGCGGGATCTGTCTTGACTCGCCAACGGGTGGTCAGGTGACCTTTTCACATACAGATGAATCCGCTTCATTCTGGATGGAGTCAGGGGTATGTCTTCCAGCAAACACCGGGATTCCTGGATAGATAGTTTCTGAGAAAAAGATAGGAGTGGGGTTACTAGCATCTCAGACCTCTCTTGAACTTCTTTATCTTTATTGGCTGTCTATGATGAGTAATAAACAGACTCATGTTTAATTCAGAGCAAAGATTTGTTGGCAAATCTCATGTGGGATCCAGCATTGAGAAAAACCACATGGAGACAGGAGGAATGACACACAGTGTTTGGAAATGACATGAGGGTTCTGGAATGTTGGAATAGTTCTTATCTCATGCACATTTTGCCGGAGAACATCTGGGTTAAGCCAGGTGTCTTAAAAAGAACCCTTACAAAGAACTCCATCTTTCTGTTTTGTCCCTCTCACTCATACTGCAGGGGTTTAGATTAGTACATATTGGCTTCAAGGCGAAGTGTGCAATCAATTGGATGTTAAACTATGCTTTCTTTTCCAGTTGAAGGTATAGTTCACTCCCCAAAAGTAAGACTAATTTTGAACAACATGTTTTGTTGTTTCTTTACAATTGGTCTTTACCATTTAAGGCCAGTGAGGACCAATGTTGTTTTAGACACCACTGACTTGTTTTGAAATACATTTTCAGTTTTAGCATGTCTATGGAGTCTATGGAAGGAGATTTTTGTGATTTAGAATGGAAATCAAGCCACATAGTTGTCTGTCTTGCCGTCTCATGTGAGGTGCCATCAAAGACAAAGGATTAGGATAATTATTTTTCACATCGTCTCTCTTAAAGCTTATTGCTTATGCCACCTTTAACATTGCAGTAAATCCCTATTATGCTGTGATTACTCCAACTGAAAAGAACTGGCTACTGCAATAAGCAAACCTGCATGCCTTTCTTTCTTCTGTATAACATAAAAGTAGACATTTTAAAGATGTTTTTGTCCATACAATGAAAGTCAATTGAGTCCAATGTTGTTTTTGGACCCCATTGACTTTTGTTGTACAGTATGTACAAAAATTGTCACCTTATAGGAAAACACTAGCATGAGTTTAAAGTTAACAGACATGGTCTAAAAGCAGATTCTGTTACATCTTATGGAAACATGCAAGTTTCATTACTGTAACTCTAAAAAATAAGAACTTGTCGTGAGGTATGACAGCATTTATCATGAAACACGCATTTGGCACAATGCCCACATTCTTTACTCATTCTTCAGGTGACAGATTTATCACTGACGCACGTTGTCAAACAAATCCCTAAAAGATATATTTTAGTGAGGAGTTGAGTAACCCCACCAGCTATAATCCCAGCAATGAATCACATTAATCTGTTTAATTTAAGACTACAGTTCTCAACCCACCATTCACAAACACCCTCATAAAATAAGAATGAAAAGAGCCACAGTGCACATCTAAAGCATTCAGCAGATCGATGCAAAATAAATCAGAAAGGCCAAGTAAAAGAAGATTGTGCCAATATTTACACACCTTCTCTCATCATTCAGTTTCATCGTATATAAGAACACCACACTGGGCACTACTGCTACTTTCGTGAACAGAGCTAAAGTAGATTTTTAAAGTAGATCTGGATGTGTTTCTCACACAAAGCTATGATATGGCTTCAAATTACTTGGAATATAGTTGTATGAAGTCGTACGGACCACTTTTATGATACTTTTATGGCAGCTTACTGTAGTTTAGAGCATTGACAGCCCCAGCTTTCATTCACATTCAGTATATTAAAAGGAATGGTCATTTTGAATTTCTTCAAAAATTCACCTATTGTCCACAGGAAAAAATGACCAATATATCCGCAGATATTTGCCATTTTTAATTATCAGTACAGGTCGATATGTTTTTCCACTTGGCAAATAAATGTCGGAAGCAGGACATTTATTTTGACAGCGCAGATGCACAGAAGCTCCCATTTTCCACCTTCATTAGTTTGTCTTTTAAATAAATTATTAGACAGAACTGTTGAACAAAGCAAGTAAACGTTATACTGTATATATAAAAAGCTTCATAGTGATTGCCTTTATATTATTAATAGTTAATATTAGTAATACAAATGCAAACAATATAAAGCTTTCTCACATAGCATTGCCATTGAGAAAATATGCATTTATTTAAGTCATTGAATATCTAGTAAATATTTAATTTCACAAACCTTCCAAATTTTAATGAATTCAGCTGTAAGATCCTCTGGAGTGTGCATTTTTATCCTGTCAGTGCGAAATTGGATGAAAACAGACAATTTAAATCCTTCAATTTCAAAATATGCTGTGCTATATCTAGGTTGCCGCTATGTCTTCTTTATATCATATTCACTGAATATGTAAAATTAGCATTACATTTGCAAATAAGAAAAATATGAATCAATACATTTGATAAAGTATAGTTTTCCTGCAAAGAAACAATTTAAATACTTGGAGTATTTGATTAAGCTAATGGCCAACTCATGCCATTAGCTCTTTAACCCAATATTATACTTTACTGTACATTACACAGATTTTGTTCTTTTAATACTTTCCTCCTCACAAAAAGACCTGAGTCCGTCCAACTTTCATTTTAGTGGCTTAAGTGAGGGCTGGGATTTAAACAGCATGAGTTCACGGTGAGGCGGACCTGTCGTAAATCTGTCAACGCGCCACCACACAGTAGAGCTGTCCGCCCTGATTTACACCCTGTTGGAAATGATGGACAGGCATTCGGTTAGACGGCCCAGCCTGGGGTACTTTTAGAGATGGCGAAATAGAGAGAGCAAAACTGGTCCTCACAGTCCACCCGAGTGGAAACGTGTGGGAGAAGGTGCACGGGGTGAGGCGGAGGAAATAATAAACATTCCCCGCCATCAACAGGATGCTGGATTGGAACCAGTGCTTGTTGGGTTTTATGGAACACAAAGATACATTTAGTACGGTTGTGGGCTTTTCTTTGATAGCAGCGGTTTCAAGAGGGTCTGGCTGCAGACTTGCACTTGCACTCTCAGACTTGCACTCTCAGACTTGTACTCTCAGACACTTGTGACGTCACTTGCTGTCTTTATTTTTTATTTTGTTCTATTTATTGATTTTTTTGTTTTTGTTTGAATCTCTCAACATTTTACAACAGTAGCCAGGTGGTAATAACAATACAATTTTTTACAACTATTATTATTATTATTATTTAATAATTTAATGTCTAGTAATAAATACATAAATAAACTAACTAAATATATTTTAAATTGTTGTAAAAACAGAAACATTCTTATTGCCAGAATAATGGCACTATACTAACAATACAAATAGACCTCAAGGAAAATATTAAATGATCATTTAAAATGTATAATGACTCTTTAAATAAAGAAAGAAAGAAAGAAAGAAAGAAAGAAAGATCTAAACAAACTCGTGGTGACTTTTTCCTCATGATTAACAAACAAACAAACAAACAAAAGTTTACTTAAAGTTGATACCATCTTCAAGCAATCTGTTAAGAGCTGATATGTAAATAAGCCAGTAAAATGAAAGAAGAAAATATATTATCATTACAAAATCTATTTATTGATAGACAACAATGGTATTTTTTAACAGAACACAATATAGCAGGATCCCCAGAACACTCATCTCACTCAACTCATCTCTGAGGCCAGCCTGAGATGAGTTTGGTTGACAGTACCACTCAGCACTAATGAACATGATGCTGTTTTACACAGTGTAATCTCAGGACTCTACTGAGGCCTTTAGTGTATGATTTAGATTCTGCTTTAGATCTAATAGTGTATCAATGTTGAGCTGAAGGTCATCGTTCTGGATCCTGGTTATTTCATTTGCCGTATATAATCATATGAGTGTTTTCAAGCATGGGTATAGCAGCGAGTACAAAAAAAATTGTTGTGGTTCATCTAGTATCAATGAATGCATTTTGGATATAAAAAGGGACCAATATTAATGTGTTGCCACATCTGATAAAGGGATAGTTCACCTTCAGCTCCGTCAGGTCCCCAATGACTTCCATAGTATGGAGAAGAAGAAAAAAACACTATACAAGTCAATGGGGACCAACTATGAACTATCCCTTTAACAGTGGAAGAACTAAAAAAAAATAAAAAATAAATAAATAAATAACAAATATATATTATTTCTCAGCTTAACAGTAAGATTTTATTCTTTAATACTTATTATTCAATTATGTACAATTATTATTTATTATTATAATTTAACACATATACATTATTTTTATTAGATGTTGAATTTGTGTAAGAATATTACAACGAAATTACAATGTCACTTGCAATCGCCACTTGGACTCTCCGCTACCTGTGACGTCACTTGCAATCGACACAAATCGTGCGTGTTGCCAATGGAGACAAGACGCTGTACTAAAAAAAAATAAAAAATAAATAAATAAATAACAAATATATATTATTTCTCAGCTTAACAGTAAGATTTTATTCTTTAATACTTATTATTCAATTATGTACAATTATTATTTATTATTATAATTTAACACATATACATTATTTTTATTAGATGTTGAATTTGTGTAAGAATATTACAACGAAAACATACAATATTAGCAGGAAATGTAACCAGTAATTGCACAGGTAATTCCAGGAAGTTGACAAGCAGAATTCACAAACATAAGTCACAAATAAAATAAAATAAAATATAAAATAAAATATCAAAACCATTGTGTCTATTTATTAAATCAAATCAAAATCAAGTCAAGTCAAATCAAATCAAATCAAATCAAATTCAATTCAATTCAATTCAATTCAATTCAATTCAATTCAAAAATCTACACAAGCTATTGGTTGTTTTAGGCTACCGCTGCAAGTAATGCAGCCTTTCTAAAATCCTGACAATAATGGACTGCTGTTTAATGTTAATTTAAAAGTTACAGTAGTAATATCAAATACGGGTAGACTTTTTGGGAAATGTAGAGATGCTCTGAAGCCTGACCTTCACTTTCAACCTCCACATCCCAGAAAAAGCCTGAATGGATAAACATGAATATGAATCTGAATACTCAAACACTGAATTTCACAAAAAAAACAGATCAAATGTGTTGTGAATGGCACTTAATACACCAAAACCTAATGTGTGACCTGGAAATCCTTACAACGAGAGGTCAAGGACTGTCCTAAACATCAGTGTGAAGCTTCAAAAGCTGTTTGAATCTGAATAACACAGTAAAATAAAATATAAAATAAAAAATAAAATAAAATAAAATAAAATAAAATAAAATAAAATAAAATAAAATAAAATAAAATAAAATAAAATGTTTGCAATGAAATTAAAGTACATATAGATGACCAAGAAAATGCAATATTTATCACTGTCCCAATTACAGATCTCTGTTGCTGACCAATTTCCAATTTTTACTTTAAATTTCCTATGCAAATGTACAATAAATAGCGCAAGGTCAATAGAAGTATTATATTCTCATCATGATTTGTTTTGTTGACTTAACATCAATTTAAACAATGCATCATGCTAAGAATTAGTGATAAATTAATTTTGTAACTACGGCAAACAAATTCTTTACTTTAGGTGATTTACTGTAATTTCCATCAGCACCAAAGGGAACTGCAATCAGTTTGTTTGAGTAGCCCAACTGGGATGAACAATATCTGCTAAACCTCCAATGCAAATTTGAGATGGGACTACCTGTTTGACCAAACAATTTTAGACAAAACATCTCAAAACAAGTCATTATTTTTGCAATTATGTTTGGTGGCATAGAAAGTATCACTTTCACATATAATTCTGCACTCTAGATGTGCAATAGATTATCTATCTTTTTTATGTGATTCTATAAAGAAGGTGGTGAAACCACTGTGGTGTAAATACTGAACAGTACAGCAAAAGTGGGAAAAGTCTCTCTTTATGAATCGCCATCCTTCTGTGTGTGTGTGTGTGTGTGTGTGTGTGTGTGTTCATGTAACTGCTTTCTCACTTTACCTTGGACTAGGGGGAGCTCTTGAATCATACATGAAGAGATGTGTGGGCTGCAGAAAGAGGGGGTAACTGCGTGTCACGCTCATACACACACAAAACACACAGTATTGTTTTGATGAGGCCTAGAGAGTGCAACTTTCCCATGGTAGGAGCAGAGGAGAGCACATCAGCCCTTTCTGAACACACAGACCCTTCCTGGCATTCATAACCTGTTCCTTCCTCCCCACAAACAATCACACGCAGTGTGTGTGTGTGTGTGTGTGTGTGTTCAGTAGTGTGTCAGACTAAGTGGTTCCCATTGTTCACTCAATATCTGAGCCCACACATTTGTTTTATGTACATAATCCATCACTTTTTCAACTACTCAGGCTCTTTAAGCAGATTACTGGACCACCTGCTTTACACCAACAATATGACCATTACGGCATCATTTCTTGCCAAAGAATAAAATAAATCATAGCAAAAATGTCTAATGTTACACACTCGCCACCACCACAAAGCTTTGGACTTCTTTTCAATGACTTCATCAACCGATTCTTCACATTTCATAGATTATTTAACACTGACACACCAACTTGACTGGTCAGACCTCCATAAAAGTTGGATTACTCCAGCATGGGTAATTTTGATGTTGTCCAACAGAAGAAAATGGCGCCTAGTAAACAGATCGAGGTCGGCAAAATCTCGTAATGGCAAACGGTAATGAAACAACACTGGCGAGCCAGAGCTAGAAGTTCAGACTTCAAGGAATCGTCTTGATGAGTTGTAGAAACAAATATTGGGAGGCACACAGAAGGACTTAAAGTCTTTCCCACCAAAAATCTAATGAAATCCAGACTAAAAAGTGAGTGCGCTGTATTCAAACATGTCTACAAAGCCCCTGACAGCTGCAATCAAGATTGGTCAAACAGAAACTATATCCCAGCACACACAAGGCGGTTGCCATTTTACTGAAATAAATCTAGACAAATATGGGTGTGCACTGATAGTGTTCTTGGCAAAATATGTACAGCTTTATGATGCATTCTGAGATGGGGGATGCATTCTAGCGTTCAACAACCGCTAGACGGAGCACAGTGGGACGGAGCAGAATACAAGACTGCTCCGCAGTCGCAAGACAGATTGTCGCCAATTATCCAATAGAGTCAGAAAGTAAGCTAGGAAATACCTTATGAAATGGGTTCTCAATAGTTGTAGACTTTTCAGGAAATTTAATGCAGTTTTTCTATTTACAGGACTTATGTGAACAGAATACATTGTTATTGAGATCCGTATCAATGTGTCAACAAAGCTGTAAGATTCACCGTTTGAACATGTATGAGGATAAAAGACATCTGTTGTCAAAGAGTTTGAGCCCTTCACAATATTCAGAAAGAGCTAATGTGCTTCTGTGCTGTTTAGCTGTGAACCTGTGTTGGTAATGGTAATTATCCACTATGTAAAGAAAGAAACAAATTGTCAAATTGGACAGGTGCAGAAATGAAAGAGCTTATCTCCATTCGAGTGGATGAATAAATTAGTTGACAAAGTATTGAAAAAATGAGAGATTACTAGATTATGTTTTTCCAGGAAATAACAACACAGAGCTTTAACAGCATTTCAGTGCTGATGTTAGGAAGAAAATGTTAGCAATGTGGGTAAAAGAAAAAAAAGCTGTGATATTGCAAATTTGGTAGATTATCCAGAAAAGGTCATTTGTCACATTTACTGAAATTTAATGCGTGGAGGTAGCTAATGATACTCCATTTTATTAATGGATTTTTAAATATTTCTTTATTTGTGAAAAATACTGTAATAGGATTACAGAATCAAGAAGTTGTCATCTAAAGTATAAGTATGTTTATTTTACACATTTATTTTTTATTCATTTTCAAATTATTTAAATTTTTTAAATATTAATTAAAATAAAAAAAAATTGTTACCACAGGTACGTTTTCATCATGAGATCGGGTGGATATATATGTATTGTTTTTACATTATTTATTTTATTTAGTATTTAAGAAAGTAGAAATAGGTTTCGTCTACTACTCAAACTGAAACACACAAGACAATACAATGTTCATGGGCCGAATGCTGAAACACATGGAAAAAAGGTAGTATTTCTCTTTTCTAAACTTTTACATTAATAACTCCATTATTAGAATTGACTCAAATCCTGAACCGTAGCACAGTTTGAGAGCATCAGTCTCGATTCTAGTGCAGCCTTCTACTGACTAACTCTGACTAGACAATGTGTACCATGATGCCATGACTTCATCCTTATCCTCATTCTCAATCCCATCTTCCTCCATATGCATTATGTCCTGCGAGCGCATCAAAGCTATTGCGAGCAGCTATCTCTTCTCTGAATCAGAACGGGCACAGGGCTGGTATGCCTGTACAAACACACCGCTACCTCGGACCCTTTGAAGTGTCCTATCTCGCCTGGCCCCTCTCAAACATTCACTCAGTCTGACACCAGGAAAAGTCTGTGGAAAGGATTTACAGACACACACCATCCCACCTCCAGTGTGCTGGGGAGCAGGACACAGTTGGAAGCCATCCAGAGTCAATAGAAAATAGATTCTTTAAGTTTTAAGCTGGAGATGTTGTCGAGGAAGGGAGGACGGTATGGAAAAAAAGGTATTGACTGTGCAGTTGGATCTTTCTTTTTAAGTGCCTAGAGTCGGTCCTCTGAGGAGTTTCTGTGCCGCTAAAATCCAATAATTTACAGCAATACTCAAGACCCTCTATTTTAAAACTTTCTTTCCTCTCCTATAAGAGAGCTGTTTTTCTTTCTCAATCCTTTATTCTCCTCCTTTTCCAGCTGATTATATATAGAGAGATCTCAAGCCATTTCTAAACTCACTTCAATGATGCATACAAGGTTACTCATAAGAGGCCAGTTGTGTGAGAAGCTTGTGTATAGCTTCTTGCTCAAACTGAGTCATCAAATGTAATTACGCTTGTTTTATCTGCTATGTAGAGTGGACAGAGTGATGGGGCAAAGCAAAGTGAATTGCTATTTTTTTCAGCATAGAGCACTTCTAAAATGTATTCTTAGGTCAGAAATTACATATTGTGATCTGTAAATTATCCAAATATTGATTTAATGATATTTAAAACAGACAGGCTGAATATG
This sequence comes from Sinocyclocheilus rhinocerous, assembly GCF_001515625.1. Lineage (NCBI taxonomy): Eukaryota > Metazoa > Chordata > Actinopteri > Cypriniformes > Cyprinidae > Sinocyclocheilus > Sinocyclocheilus rhinocerous. The sequence continues at coordinate 175,966 of NW_015647952.1, forward strand.
TAGAGAAACAAAACCCAGAAAACAAGCACATTTTAAATGGACATTAATATTCAACATATACATACACAGTTTTTTTTTTTTTTTTCTTTTTTAGCATATTTTACAATGTAAAATTATTTCTCAGTCTTAATTCAAAATTTCCAAAATTTAAATTTAAATTGATGTGTTACTTGCCATATCTTTGTAATTATTATTATTTTTTTAATTTACTAGCAATTCCTGGGTAAATCCTGCACAATTTTTTTTTTTTTTTTTTTTTTGGGGGGGGGTTCAGGAATATTATTGTAATTAAA
>NW_015647952.1:176440-180447 GCF_001515625.1 Sinocyclocheilus rhinocerous
TATCTATCTATCTATCTATCTATCTGTCTATCTATCTATCTATCCATCCATCCATCCATCCATCCATCCATCCATCTCTTTAACCCCAATGACTTTTATTGTATGGACAAAAACAACTGAAGCCTTCTTCAAAATCTCTAAAGAAAGCCATACAGGTTGAGAACGACATCCTGATGAGTAAATGATGACTTGAATACATGAAATAAGGCTCATTAAATTAGCTTTTCCTGTAGATTTAATAACTATTTTCGGAAATAAGTGGCCTTGCTAGTTGAACGCACAGAAATTAGCAAGATAAACTTCATCTGCTACATTAGAGAGACTCATATCTGAGAGAAGTCACATAATTGCTGATTTTTATTCAAATAGCGCATCGTCAAAGGAAGAAGCTAATGAAGCGACCATTATCTCGACAAGTTGTTTGAAGCGGCGCAAGTGCTAACTTGACAGTTTGACAAACCAGAATGGATTTTTATGATAACTTGCTATCAGCCTTTATTATATCAAGCAATACAAGCTACTTTATTTGCATGTACCGTGGCGTTGAATGGCACGAACTTAACTCAGGAAATGCATCCTGTGAGCTCTCCCTTTCATTAATGCCGTGATTAATGTTTTTCAAGGCTCTACTCACAAGTTGATTATTTATCGGAGGTGTTAGCGAAGGTAATTGCGGTGATGTAGAAGGCTGCACTAGCTCATTCACTCTTTCTCCGGCTGGAAAAATAAATAAAAGGTACGTGTTACACGACCTCCTAATCAGAACTCAGAGAGAGAAAGAGAAAAGCACTTTAGTGAAAATAGGGAATGAATAAATGATAGGCGGTAAACGTTTGTGGTGAACGAGGGAGTGCTAGATGGAGGCATAAGGGCCTTTTGGCCTGCAAACCCATTACTACATTTTGCATCAGAAGAAAGAACTGAAGGACACAAAAAAAGAGAGAAAGAGCCATTAAATAAACACAAAACGATCAAAACCACATTTCTTCTAGTGCTGGGTTTCAAAGTGATGTGTAGGCAGCAACTTAAGCAACTAAAAAGTGCACAGAAAGAGCATATACTCGCTTAACCGGGGCTTGTGGTTGACTTCTGAAATGAAGAGGCAAAGCTTTTTGAGTCCAATATACACATCTTAACTGTTTACGGGTCAAAGGTTTACGCAACAACATTGACCTTCCACTATCAACAAGCAACCAATACTAGAGTCGTGTTGCATGTTACATTAAGTGCTTGACACATGACAATTATAGATATGACGATTAATAACTATCTCCAGCAGAATAATATTTTTTGTGATCTGAGATTTTCTCTATTTCTCCAGTATTTTTTGTACTCACAGTGACTGCAGAGGTATTATTTTATTTTTATTTATTTATCATTATTTCACACAAGCCTATAGAGAATGTGAAGCTACGTCACGCCACGTTGAATGTTGGGGCGCCGCCGCCATTTTGAGAGGATCACCCTCTGCTGCAAATGCTGAAATTAATACGGATACCTACTTATCTGTTGTTTTGTTTTTGCCTTTACGTTAAATATTCACATTCTTCATTGAATCGTGTGCAGGGAAGAGAAGCTAGTTTATCGCTTCACATGATAATTAGATTTTATCTCTTTTAAGTTTTGTAGAATTTCATTTAAAATGTTGATCTGATTACCGTGAAAACAGTGTCGCCCGCTGGACGTGCGCTGCTGCTTCAGCCATTATATGGTAGATTCTCCAAATAAAGTGTTTGTTCAACAAGCTGACAGAAGTCGGTCAAAATCTTTGTTTGAAACATTTAAATGATGAAGTATAATTGTTGTCACGGCCACGGAGGAGAATCAGAGATTGTGGATCACATTCAACAGACAGACAGAAGCACACTGTATGTTTGACAAATGATAACTAAAATGAAATCACTGGAAGCTTGTGAACAGTTTTGTAGCATTTTAAAATGCTGGTTTAATGTACTAAGACAGTGATGAAAAAAGACATGCAGATGAGCCCAGAATGTTAACGCAACTTGTTTAAACGTTGTGTTTTCCACCCTCTAGAAAACCGTAATAAACGCTTAAGCATTAACACAGACAGTATTTAAAGTTCATATTTTGGGTTCGTCGGTTTTTCTGCACATAGTATGCTTTATTAGCAAGGTGTGTACAGAATGTGGTCTTTACTGTCTCGGTGCATGAGAGGAAAACACGCTGCGTTCACATTTTGGGTTTATGTGTATCTGCACATAGTATGGTTTACAATTTTGTTGTATCACTATCTTGGTACCTTAAAGGGGTCATATGATGCGATTTAAATTTTTCCTTTCTCTTTGGAGTGTTACAAGCTCTTGGTGCATAAAGAAGATCTGTAAAGTTGCAAAGACTAAAGTTTCAAATCCAAAGAGATATTCTTTATAAAAGTTAAGACTTGTCCACGCCCTCCTAAAACGCCTCGTTTAAACACGCCCCCACATGTCTACGTCACTGTGTGGGAAGATTTGCATAACGCCGCCCAAATGTTCACGCAAAGAAAGAAGGCATAACTTTTATTCTCGCTGTAGTATTGTTGCCGCCGCTGCCATGTTGTGGAGATGCTGTGTGTTTCTTTGTGAAAGCGAAACTACTTTGTTTGGCCTTCCAAAAGAGGACGATATCCACTTCGTCATGCCTAGAGCTGATCCATGCTGGTCGCTGAGGAAATACATCAACTTCACGCTGTGGATCGCAGGATCGGCTTTCACCGTGGACGAAGCGGAGTCCAGCCCGGGGTCGTCACATGTGGTTGCCGCAAGCACGCCGGCTGTTCCTTCGTTGAATCCGCCGGCCGCCACTCACTGTAGCCTGCCGGGTGCCGCTCACTCAAGCTGCTGTGTGTTTCATTGTGAAAGCGAAACTACTTTGTTTGGCCTTCCAAAAGAGGACACGACTAGAAATCAGTGGTTAAGTTGTATTTACAACACTGTTCCAGAACAGTTCAACCCAAATAATCAGATGTGTGCAGCACATTTTATGGAGGACTGTTTCCTGATCCTGGAAAAGTAGACTACAATGCCGGCTGTTCTGACTCACAGACTGTAAGTACGTTTTTTATATTTAAAGAATTTGCCACTGACGATTCAAACGCGAGTTTTGAGCAGTGTAGAGTAGCGCTTGTTGTTTGTCATTTCTCCGATCACAAATGCAGACATGGTTTTATGTTTACGCGGCGCGATGCAACGTGTAAAAAGACAGTATAAGTAATTATAATCAGTAATTATGTCCCCACTGGATGCAACAAATGCCTCGTTTATAATGGGTTTTAATGTTTTTGTCTCGTCGCTCCGGCCGGACACGGCATCAACAGTATGGTGAGGGGCATAACATTTCCGTCACACGCTTGAGATATTCGGCCAATCACAACGCACTGGATAGCTGGCCAATCACAGCACACCTCGCTTTTCAGACCGATGAGCTTTGTAAAAATCAACGCGTTTCAGAAAAGCGGGGCATAGAGGAGAAACAATAATGTACAGTATGTGGAAAATAATGTGTTTTTTGAACCTTAAACCGCATAAACACATTTCATTACACCAAATACACAAAATAATGTTATTTTTAGCAACATCATATGACCCCTTTAATACATTAATTTCGAGTAGTATATTTTTCAAATTATTTTATCATGCATCTTATGATTTCAATTCCACAGAAAAAATATAGTGTTCAGGTAGGTTTAAAAATATAAAGCACTGAATGTTTTGTTATGCAGTTTTTGATAATAAAATAACATCCAGCTGAAATATGTCAGTTAAACAAATATCATGTTAAACTTGAGTTTTTCAGTTGTGAGATCAGTCCTGTTAGTTAAAAGTTATACCTGAGTGTCTTTCATCTCAGCTTGTAAAGATTTATATGTATTTATTTATGGTTAACAGGTAAAGACTGACCAGACAGCAGTGTGTTGTTTCCCGCGTCACTCTGGTTCTGCTCTGATGTCTGACTGCTGTTCTGCTGTTGACTGACACTAGAGCGAGACTGAGATCTTACACCTA
>NW_015647952.1:182390-193492 GCF_001515625.1 Sinocyclocheilus rhinocerous
TCTTGGTGCATAAAGAAGATCTGTAAAGTTGCAAAGACTAAAGTTTCAAATCCAAAGAGATATTCTTTATAAAAGTTAAGACTTGTCCACGCCCTCCTAAAACGCCTCGTTTAAACACGCCCCCACATGTCTACGTCACTGTGTGGGAAGATTTGCATAACACCGCCCAAAGATTCACGCAAAGAAAGAAGGCATAACATTTATTCTCGCTGTAGTATTGTTGCCGCCGCTGCCATGTTGTGGAGATGCTGTGTGTTTCTTTGTGAAAGCGAAACTACTTTGTTTGGCCTTCCAAAAGAGGACAATATCCGCTTCGTCATGCCTAGAGCTGATCCGTGCTGGTCGCTGAGGATAAAGTGGGGCAGTTCCAACTTTGCAAGGACAGTCTGGCGCTTCTGACTCACAGCCGTAAGTTGTAAGCTGTAAGTACATTTTTATATTTAAAGAATTTGCCACTGATGATTCAAACGCGAGTTTTAAGCGGTGTAGAGTAGCGCTTGTTGTTTGTCATTTCTCGATCACAGATGCATTACACCAAATATACAAAATGATGTTCTTTTTAGCAGCACCATATGACCCCTTTAAGCAACATTTGTATTAAGCCTTATGTCGCTGTTCAAATTAGCTAATTCACAAGTCGAGTGAGAATCATTCTCGCAAAGGTGATGTTAATCATTAAACCAAACAAAATCAAAACTTTCAAAAACAAAGCAATGTGATCAGGGCAACGTGACATTATTAATAGATTAACTATCCGGCGTCTTCTCGTCATCTCCGCGACCTGCTTCCCTTAGGGTTTTTAGACATAGAAAAGACAAAAAAACATACTGCATTGTCCAGTTTTCTCTCAGAACGAGAAGCTACCGGAGTTACTTTTGCAATTCTCGATGCAGCATGAATAGGGTTGCAAAGGGGTTGGAACATTTCTGGTAAATTTCCGGAAACTTTCCAGAAATCCCTGGAATATTCCCAAAAATCGTGGAAAGTTTTCAAAATTACTGGAATATTAAGAGATTTACGTGTTTTACGAATATTAAGAGCCTTAAGAGCTTTACGCGTCAGTCAGATGTCTGTGGTTCTGAGCTAGAAAAGCTCTAATATGGACCAAATCTTTGCCCATTAGCCTGGCATTACTGTAATAGCAAAGGGAAAGGCTCGCAGCATTTGCCAATATTGCAATATTATACAAATACAATCATGTCTAGTAGGAAATATATTGCTATGTTGCTATTAGCTTAATGTATTAGCTGAATTGACAGCGCTTTGACAACATGCCACGCAGGTGAGCAATATCCCGACGGACTGTGATTGTGTGTTAAAGGGGTCATATGATGCGATTTCATTTTTTCCTTTCTCTTTAGAGTGTTACAAGCTCTTGGTGCATAAAGAAGATCTGTAAAGTTGCAAAGACTAAAGTCTCAAATCCAAAGAGATATTCTTTATAAAAGTTAAGAGTTAGCCACACCTACCTAAAACGGCTCGTTCGAACACGCCCCCACATACCTACCTCACTATGTGGGAAGATTTGCATAAAGCCGCCCAAATGTTCACGCAAAGAAAGAAAGCATAACTTTTATTCTCGCTGTAGTATTGTTGACACTGCAGCCATGTCGTGAAGACGCTGTGTGCTTCGTTGTGAAAGCGAAACCACTTTGTTTGGTCTTCCAAAAGAGGACGATATCCGCTTCGCCATGCCTAGAGCTGATCTGTGCTGGTCGCTGAGGAAATACATCAACTTAGTGCTGTGGATCACCGGATATGCTTTCACCGTTTTCACCGCTCCTTCGCCAGGACCGCCGTTCTCGACGCGTTTCAAAAAGGCGGGGCATAGAGGAGAAACAATAATGTACAGTATGTGGAAAATAATGTGTTTTTTTAACTTTAAACCGCATAAACACATTTCATTACACCAAATACACAAAATAATGTTCTTTTTAGCAGCATCATATGACCCCTTTAATAAAGAGCTCAGTTTAGTTTCTCAGCTTGTTAAGAGCAGGTGACAGCTCTGTTATTTATGCGGTGGGAGTGAAGCGAAGGAGGGGCTGTAGCTCATTTTCAGATAATGACAAACCTCTCGTCTATGCTCCCCTCCGAGTTTCTCATCCTCCGCTCCACAAACTGCAAAATCATCAATCCGGACACTGTCGTGACATGCCTACACACTCACACCCTCTCAGACTTCCTCACTCGTCACCTGTTCTGTGGTTTTGTCACTTTAAGACGCCAGTTATACTCCACCATCCTGCCTCAATTTGTTTCTATATCTTCTATTTTCTTTATCATTTTCTTATATCTTTGTGATCTGAGGGAAAATTATATGATGAAAAATACAACAGATTGAGTAATCCAAGTACCTAAGGGATTTACTAAACACATGTATGACGCAGGTTTATTAATTATACATTAGAGACAACAGACGTTCAGTATGTGCTGGTACTTTAATTAATTAATTTATTTATTTTAAATACCAGCCAAGATGTTTTATACTTTGAGAGAGATGTTGGTGTACCCTCCTTATGGTGTTGTATATCCAATTATTATTGTATATTATGGTTAAACTAGCCTATGTACAGCAATTTTTACAATGTATAGAAGCAGCATCTCAGCAGAAAATATATTCTGTGTGTAGGAGCACCTATAAACTACCTCAGCATAAAAAATAAAAAAAGATAGTGAGATAAAATTTTAAATTAGAAATAAAGTCACATCGTGAGATATAAAGTGGCAAGTGGAAGATCACATGGTCAGGTCAAGAAGTCACAGGGTCAGATTAAAAATTCCCAACAATGAGAAATATTTGTGAGATTTAAAGTCACATTGTGGGATATAATGTCACAGTTGGGAGGAAAAAAATACCCATTTCATTTGTGTTTTTAATCTGAGCAAGAAAACACATTTCTGTAAAACATTTCCTTTGATGTGCAAGGGGAAAAAAGTAGCCTATAGAATGGAAATGTCATTCTAGAATCTTTGATGTGAAATTGCTCCCCTCTCATGTGTGTCACAAAATTAAATTAACTAATTGGTCAACATTTCTGAAAATACTTCAGTACAGAAAAGGGGGGGGAATTAAAAGATGGCTGATTTCCATCAAATACACTTTTTCTTTAAAGCTACTTTTGTCCGCTACTTGTGGACAGGGCCCTTTTTTATTGTTCATTACAGGGCTATCCAAGATCTGCAGTACATCACTGTATCTGATTATCTAAAGGTTATGGAATTATCAGGTCTCTCTTAAAGTCGCAATGAAATGGAAATAGTTTTCTTCTGGATTGTGACGTAGCCTATGTTCGAGTGAAACAGATTATCGAAAAAAAAAAAAAATGGCAAGGACTTGGCTGAATCCACCTACAGTATATGTAAACTGGATGGAGGCAGATCTTGATTGAAAGTTTGCAGCAGATTATAAGAAGGGGCGGGGTTTAAGCAGACTAAATGATTAGAGAAGTCCAGCATATGCCGACATATTCATTCGAGAAAAACTTCCATTTCAACTTTAACCATCCTAAATTGATCTGCTGTGATAGAACTTTCTCAGCATAATTTTTGGATAGTAAAATTCAACGTCTATAAACAGTTTGTGTGTATGTCCAGAAGAGGCAAGCAGAGGAAAACCAGTTTGCCCTTCATGGGTGGTCGAAGCTGTTTGAACTTGCTTGAGGGCCAAATTAGGAAAATATAAATAAAAATAAAAAGCAGACCCTTCCAAAGTAACACTCAGGTCTCTCATAGTTTGGGCCAGGGGCTCCATCCACAGCTGCACAGGCCTTCACAATGCATCAGGAGGAAATTACGCTGAGGGGCCACAGTTACAGTGCACCATAGCGGAGCTGCCACACTGTGTTTTATCGTATTCCTGATCATTCCATGCTGGTCTAATTAAGAGTGTTTACACTGGCCATTTGATCCAGAGTGACAATAGAACCAAACCCGAGTCTAAATCTGAGTCAAAACACAGGCCTAATGAGGAACAGGCTGGGTGGCACATTCCCCTGCTGCCTGTAAATATGACAGATGCAATAACACTAAATACACCAGATTGAAAGAGGCTGTTCGTTTCGCTAATTCGTGATTGGATGGGTCTGTTAAGAGCAGGAGGGATTCTCGAGGGCATCACGTGTCACGTGTCCCCATCATTTATCTAATTTGGCAAAGCGGCAATGACACGGATGGGAAGCCACGCTGGGAATTAGCAGAGGCTAGCGTTACAGGGTGGCAGTTATTTGAGGATTTTTGAAAAGCGATTATGTCGTGATCCATCCCAATTTGTTATACGTATCCGATCTCCAAATAACCTGATACCTTACATGTGCTTCTTCTCAGAGACTCTCGGAGAATGGAAGAATGTATCGTAATTTCCACCATAAAGTGACATTTGAGCTGTTGGACCACTATAAAGGTCTAAACCATAACAAAAGGTGAATGTTATACATACTGGAAGGGTTTTCCCCAGCACGTCATCCCTCAAAGCAGCGTGTCCAACGATAATACTTTACATAACTTCATACTATGTGGATTTAAGAGCAGAACAAGGACTAAACATGTTAAATACAAAGCGTCAGCTTAAAGACCAGCTGAAAAAAGACACCATACAGCACTAGCTTAGCTTCTATGTTTCCTTTTCTCTTTGCTCCCTGCTCAGAATCAACATATTATATTCTAACCTCTAATGTGTTGTAAATAAAATGTCTGCCTTGTCAGCAGCTCATCTCGCCAAGGAGACATTCTCCAAGGCCAGAGAAGTCTTCAGGCCTCATCTATAAGAGGTACGTGATGGTAGGGCGACAGGGCTTTTAGACATCTTGACGACTCTTAGCCAGGAGCGGAGACACAGAGATACTAGAATCAGCAAAAGCCGACACTCATAAATAGACCAGCTGATGCGTGAGAATCTGACTTTGCCTCTTAGCTTGCAGACCCTGAGATAACTCAGAAAACTTTAATTGGTGAAAAATAGGAAAATGTATCTAAATTTAGCCAGAAATGGCATTTGGAAGCACTGAAGCTATAGCATATCAATAATTATAAAACAGATGAAGTAACCATGAAACCTAAATTCCATTGTTTGACTCTATTAATGGTTCTGCATCGACAAAAGAATGCACGTTGAAAATGGAAAACCAAACTAAATACTCTCCAAGTGCTTCTTGCACTATTATTTGGCAGCACCAAAACACTGCTGAATCTACAGCATTAATAAATAAATAAATAAATACATTAAGGTAATCAGAATTGTGACACAAAAACCAGCAACAATTCCTAAATTTTAAATTACAATGCATTCAATGCAAATTAATGCTGACAGGCAGGTAGGAAAGCCTCTCATAATGTTCGGACCGAACATTTTGATTGGACGAACATTTCTTGGTCCTACGCCTTCCACAGAAATACATATAAATACATTTAGGCCACTTAACTTAAAGATTGCTATCGGATGTGAAGAGACTTTCAACCAGCATAACAAAAAAATGTTTCTGAAGACAATCACCTATTGCACCCTTAATAGTTAAGGACGGGTATTGGACTGCATTTTTACTGCCTCTAAAATCTGAAAACACAATTTTGTGTTTTTCAAATTATTTTTAATTATTGTAAGCTAAGCATACTAATGATTCCCATGGTGATTATTGCAGGTTGAACAAAATAAGCAGGGTAAAAAAAAACTCCAAATAAAATGGTAACCAAAAATAGCACTCACAAGGAAACCAATGTTGTGGAGACACTAAAGAGGCACATATTAATAACTAATAAAAGCCCAAAACAAAAACAAAAGTGGGAGATCGAAGCAGGAAAATTACATTACACTGCAGGAGAAAATATGATTTTAGAGAGAAAAGACCGTCTCTCCATGGTCATGCTGCCACTGCTGTGTTCCCGGTCACCCTAGAGTCAGCTCATGCTGCTCTACCACAAGCTTATAAAGCTCTCTACTCCAGTGCAGCTGCAAACAATGGCTCTCATTGGTGTAGGAGGAGTGGGAGGAGATTAGAGCGATCAAACAATAAGAGCGTGATCAGGTCTCTCACTGCATGACACACCTACCTTCCTCTGTCTCTGGCCAAACAGACCAGCATGTAGCAGAAGCTGTTGTGAAATAGCTGATATACACACACCTGTGATCACACATTCTATTTTACTGTGAAGTTCATACAACTACTATATATCCTACATGCAAATTAACTGTATCACTTAGTATAATTGTTTACTATGTTTATTATTAGCAAATGTAATTAATAAAGATTGGTGTGCTTTTGTGTTTTTTAATGCACTGCTCTGCCACTGACTGTATGATGAATCTTGACGGTAGCCATTGACTTCCATAGAAGACCTCAATGGCTACCGTCAACTGTTTGGTTCTTCATCATTCTTCAGCATATCTTCTTTTGTGTTTAACAAAAGAAAGAAACTAAGTAAGTGATGACAGAATATTCATTTTCGGGTAAACAATTGCTTTAAACTACAAAGTATCATTACTGACATTTAAATATAACTATTAGAAGAACAATGAAAATTAAAATGAGAAATGTTGCCATGTCAATTCACTGAAATAAGTTTAAACTGGGGTTCTAAAATCACTAGAACTGAAATATAAATTGAAGTTATATAAAATATTTAAAAACTAATAAAAATGACAAACATATGAAAGAAGGAAAACATAATATTGAATAAAATAGCATCAAACTGCTACTTTCTAATTAATTCCAAGGAAAAATCTGGACAAATGTTTCCTAATCATACAGTACAAGCAATAGTTTTCTCATGCAAACTTCTCAAAGAAAATTTGAACTGTCGTTACTCAAATTCCAGAATGAAACCTCAGCCAAGGGCCTGAGGAAATGTAGCCATATTAATTGTCCCAGCAGCCGGGGTGCCGATGAGTTATCCATTTTAACCCAGCTAATATTACAAAAAAATGGCTGAGGTAATAGCGCACAAACATACAAATCACTCCACCACCCGTGAAAGGATAAAAGCGGGAGAAATGAAGAAGCAGGAAATGTCCACGTAACATCAAACATGTAATTGCAGCAGTAGCGGGTTGGAGCATATTCAAACTAGCCAGCAATTATCAAAGGTCCAACAGGTCTTTCCCCCTCCCCTCGGATCTCTTTGCCAATTAAGCTGTCAGGTTGAGCACAGATGGCTCGCGGTGTATCACAGGCTGCTCCTCTGCCCTGTTGACCAGCTTTGCTAACTTTCACAGCCATCCATCATTCGCTAAGGCCTTAATTAGCTTGTTATTTTGCCATGTAAACTATTCCCGGCATCAGAAAAAAGGCACCCTCGGAGCATTCTCAATGCTTTCAGACCAGGGCCAACCAGGGGGATAGTGCGCCTTGTGGGAGGGTAGCCAATCAGCGTCGCCCAGAATGGCATTTTCAATAGCCTTTTCAGCATGGTGCGCTGGCAATTATGCCCCCCAGCCCCCACCTTACTCCACTTCCTGCCAAGCAGCGTTTTTTGTGGCCTGCAATTCTAGAGCTGGTTATTTCCCTCTCTCATTTCTTTGTTTTGTTTTTTTGCCACCTTGGCAGGTTGGGCTATGGAAAGTGCTTATCAAAGATCAGCTGCAAGCCAGTGCAAAATAAGACATAAAGAGGAAAGGAGAGAGAGTGAATGACAATACCAGAGTCCACAATGTTTCCATTTGGCACCATCACCTGGTTGCCCTATCTCTATCCCTCTCTCTCTCTGTGAGTGCCAGAGGGAGGCTCTTTGGCTTGCGGATTGATGAATTGGATTAGCCTAATGCAAGTTTGGGTACAGGGCCGCACCTGAGGCATGGCCACGCATTACGATACCAGCTCGCTCTGATTAACAGCACAAACTGATTGAAATCTGGTCCAAAAGGAGCTCTCTAAGTGGATAATCCTCTGCAGACAGTGGCACACGTTCAACAAACTAGCCGCTAACTCTTCACCATTACCATTGGATGATATAGGGCTCTGTGAAGCATTACAAAACAATAAGAGCTGTATGTACTACTTCAGATTGCATCGTATGTCTTTTATAGTAGTGTACACAATATCAGAATATATCACTTCAGTGATATTTTTACTCAATTCAATAAATAAAAATGCTTATATGCTCCTAACGCAATTATGCATTTTTGGATTGTCCAGTAAATTAAATAATACAATGTATTTAATTTAATGATTATTTTGTCAATTTATTAAAATTGACATATAAAATAAAATAAAAAATATTATTTGGACTTTTTAAGTCATTTTTGATTACTGGTTAAATCATTTGATATTAATTTTATATTACTGACAAAGAGTATTTCTAGATTAACAAATAACAAATACTTAAAAAAAAGAAGAAAAAAAACGTACAGCCTTGTTTAAAAAACAATGATAATGAAAGCAAAAAAAAAAAAAAAAGAACGAAAGAAAGAAAGAAAGAAAGAAAGAAAAGAAAGAAAAAATAATTAATAGAAAACAGAACAGAATTAATACAACTTTTTCTAAGCTTGGAAATCATATTTTTTTATCCCTGATTTTCACAGCTTTTCCAAGGACTGTACCATATTAATTCTATTTAACATGCTTTTTATTTAAATTTTATTTAATTTGAATACTAGTGTATTTTATATTGCTACTATTGCCACAGTTTATGTCTATAAGAACACCCTTAACTATGATAACATTGTGTGGCTTATTTATTTATTTTAAATGTAATACTGGATGGGTAGGGCATATTTTGGCTCTCATAGTTCTGTTTAGTTAGATGGCAGAGTAAAGTATGCAGAAAGTATATATAAATGGTATAGCAGAACTTCTGTCCCATGTAATATCACACTGTACATTCAGGACACATAACTAGCCTATAATGCTGAATCATTTCACACAACAAACAGCATCCTCTGACTTTTAACAGCATTTTAAACCACATTTTTGTATCATGATGCTTCTGATATAATTTTCATGTCATTAAAAGTTATTTCCAGGGACGCGGGAAGTAGACCCCCTGTTTTCACATGGTTGCAAATGCAACGCCAAGTTTGTTCATTTAAATTTATTCAGTTTTAGCATTTAATAATTTATTTGTAATGATCCCTGAAATGTAAATAGTAAGCGGGCTATAATAAACCCATGTTTATCTTTATAAACATGATAAATTTTATATGTGATGTTTTCTATATGGGATGATTAGCCTAATCCTCATGAACACGTGACGCTAGCGCGTGGTATCAGACATGAACTATACAGAATGCGAACAAGATTAACTTTAATACAAGGAGATAATGGCGCAAAAGCGAATTTCTGATTTTTTTAAATGCCCATCGCAGCAAAAACTTTCCAAAATCGCCCCCCGCCCCCAGCACACCCAGCACCCCCAACCGAAAACATCTTCCCGCTTCCCTGGTTATTTCCCTGCACATGAATATCTCCTGTCTCGAGCATTTGACCTGTGTGAGGGTTGTTATTTTTCTTGCTGTCCATCCACTCTCTTTCTTTTTCTCTCTCTCTCACTCACTCACTCACTTCTTTGTCCTCCAAGCCAGTCGACCAATAAGGTTTATTTTCCTTCATTATCGTTCCCTCTGTTTTCTCTCATCACGCTTCAGTCAGCCCTAATTCAATCCTCCCTCTCCCCGTCCCTCTCGGTGTCTTTCTCTTGTCTGTCTCTTCACCATTCTTCACACGTCCGCCAAACAGAAAAAAAGGGAAGGTGAGTGAGCGCCGCTAATTATCTTCCGCCCTGGAGGAAGGTTAGCGCAGCACAGTAGCATTTCACTATATTATATCTGATTACGGAGTTTGATGATGAACAGCGAAATAGACAAATAGTTGCTGGCTTTTTAATTTTATTTAAATTTTTTTTTACTTGTGGCAGAAACAGGTTTCCATAAAAACCAAATGTAGCCAACTCAAGCAACCTTTTTTTCTCAGGAAATCAGATATCTAAAACATACACTCTATGACATCTCTGTAAAAATATGGCCCACTGCATCATGTTAAAGGGGTCATCGGATGCCCATTTTCCACAAGGTGATATGATTCTTTAGGGTCTTATTGAAAAGTCTATAACATACTTTGGTTAAAATTTCGCAATGGTAGTTTAAAACAACACCCTTTTTACCTTATCAAAATCAGCTCTGTTTTCAGCAACTCGTTTTAGTGCATGTTCCTTTAAATGCTAATGAGCTCTGCTCACCCCGCCCCTCTCTTCCGTGGGGTGACCAGCCGTTCTCATGAGATTGTTTACTTTAGCCGTGGAACTTGCTAACTTGCACATTATTAGGAAAGGTGATTTGAAAAGATTCACCAAAGAACCTTATACTCACTTCTTCTGGAGGTGATGCTGGATCACGTATGATTCGCGCGAACACAGACGTATTTATGTAGATCGGGGGCACATTCACTTCAAAAACAAAGGTAATCCACTGCATCTTCAGCGGCTCAGATGTTGGGAGTAAATGACGACTGCTATGTTCATTATTACATCCAACAACAAAACACCTCAATCGTTTAGGAGACATTCTTGTCTGCATCTGCTCCGGTGGTGAAACAATGGCGGACTGATGACAGCTCATTCAGGGCGGGTCTAAGGTAAAACGCTAGTGTCAATCAACAATCGTGGGAGGGACAGGCATCTAAGAATGGCTTGATATGAGAAAGGGGAAATGTTTAAACGAGATAAAAAAAAATACACTGGGTGGATCTTTATCATTAAAGGGTGGTTGTGTACACACACTGTCAACACACATTTCAGTTCAAACAGCTTGTAAAAGTGCATGTCGCATCCGATGACCCCTTTAATGTAAATGAATTTTCTGCATTGATTTTTCACCCATTTTTTTTGTTTTACCCATTGCAGTATGCTGTTTTTTAGGTTATGTCCGTAAACTTACTGTACAGGAAAAGGTACTGGTAATCTTCTGCAAAGACATCATTAGTTTTTTTATTTTTTCTCTTACAGTGTGATTCATTAGGCGTACTCATCAGGGTTTAAAGGCTTGTGCAAAACTAGTGAGTTTAATTTAATAGCAGACTGATACACTGAATAAAACACATAGTGATGTTTGCTACAAGTCCCGCAAAACACAAGTAACAAAAAAAATAAAATAAAATAAAATAATATATATATATATA
>NW_015647952.1:196559-197644 GCF_001515625.1 Sinocyclocheilus rhinocerous
TCTTAATGAAAAGTCTATAACATACTTTGGTTAAAATTTCGCAATGGTAGTTTAAAACAACACCCTTTTTACCTTATCAAAATCAGCTCTGTTTTCAGCAACTCGTTTTAGTGCATGTTCCTTTAAATGCTAATGAGCTCTGCTCACCCCGCCCCTCTCTTCCGTGGGGTGACCAGCCGTTCTCATGAGATTGTTTACTTTAGCCGTGGAACTTGCTAACTTGCACATTATTAGGAAAGGTGATTTGAAAAGATTCACCAAAGAACCTTATACTCACTTCTTCTGGAGGTGATGCTGGATCACGTATGATTCGCGCGAACACAGACGTATTTATGTAGATCGGGGGCACATTCACTTCAAAAACAAAGGTAATCCACTGCATCTTCAGCGGCTCAGATGTTGGGAGTAAATGACGACTGCTATGTTCATTATTACATCCAACAACAAAACACCTCAATCGTTTAGGAGACATTCTTGTCTGCATCTGCTCCGGTGGTGAAACAATGGCGGACTGATGACAGCTCATTCAGGGCGGGTCTAAGGTAAAACGCTAGTGTCAATCAACAATCGTGGGAGGGACAGGCATCTAAGAATGGCTTGATATGAGAAAGGGGAAATGTTTAAACGAGATAAAAAAAAATACACTGGGTGGATCTTTATCATTAAAGGGTGGTTGTGTACACACACTGTCAACACACATTTCAGTTCAAACAGCTTGTAAAAGTGCATGTCGCATCCGATGACCCCTTTAATGTAAATGAATTTTCTGCATTGATTTTTCACCCATTTTTTTTGTTTTACCCATTGCAGTATGCTGTTTTTTAGGTTATGTCCGTAAACTTACTGTACAGGAAAAGGTACTGGTAATCTTCTGCAAAGACATCATTAGTTTTTTTATTTTTTCTCTTACAGTGTGATTCATTAGGCGTACTCATCAGGGTTTAAAGGCTTGTGCAAAACTAGTGAGTTTAATTTAATAGCAGACTGATACACTGAATAAAACACATAGTGATGTTTGCTACAAGTCCCGCAAAACACAAGTAACAAAAAAAATAAAATAAAATAAAATAATATATATATATATA
>NW_015647952.1:199547-226536 GCF_001515625.1 Sinocyclocheilus rhinocerous
ATGTTTTTTTATTCATCTTATGCAGTATTCTAATGTGTTGAGATAGTGAGTTGGTGGGTTTTTGTTAAATGTGAGCCAAAATCATCACAATTAAAAGAACCAAAGACTTAAACTACTTCAGTCTGTGTGCATTGAATTTATTTAACACACGAGTTTCACAATTTGAGTTGAATTACTGAAATAAATGAACTTTTCCACGACATTCTAATTTAATGAGATGCACCTGTATATATATATAAATAAAACAGCTCAAAGAATTGTACAAACAAGCTTAAATGTAAGTGTTACTTCAGTAACAGTGTTAACAGCAGTGTTGGGGAAAGTTACTTTTAAAAGTAGTGCATTACAATATTGCGTTACTTCCTTAAAAAAGTAACTAATTACGTTACTTAGTTACTTTTTATTGAAAGTAATGTGTTACGTTACTTTTACGTTACTTTTTAAATCTGGGCAGGGCTTGCTTGTTTGCTTTTAATATAAAAAGTTATATTTTTGGCAAATGTAAAAGCCCTTTCACACCAAAAGCCTCAGGCTGAAGGAAATGTACATTCACGTCTATACAGTAGAACACAGAAGAAGAAAGTTCAACACTCTTCAGCAATAAAAAAGAAGAAATGTTAGCTTATCTTGTGTCATTTTTGCTTATTAGTATGGTTGAATTGGATCAGCAGAAGGTCAGCAGCAAATCGGTTAATAAAATGGGATTAAATACATAAAGGATATCTGTATTATTTAACATATTTAATTATTGCAGCTTTGTGTCATATTCTGAGTTGCTTTTAACTGTTTTTATTAATTTTGAGGAAAACTAAATCTGATTTTTTATTTTTTTTTTGTGAGTGAGTGAGATGAATTAAAGCATGTTCACATTTACTCTAGAACTAAAGTAACACCTTACTCCCGATTTCTCTCAACATGGGCACACGAGAGCTTTCAATCAATATATGAGAAAAAAAGTAACTGGCGTTACTTATTTGAAAAAGTAACTCAGATATTTACTTGTAAATTAAAAAAGTAATGCGTTACTTTACTAGTTACTTGAAAAAAAGTAATCTGATTACATAACTCGCGTTACTTGTAATGCGTTACCCCCAACACTGGTTAACAGTATTGGTAAGGTTTAGTTTAGGGTTTAGTGTAGGGGGAACGCATAAAACGCAGTATGTAGCATAACACACCGGACATTTCATTTCTGAACTGCCGCGATATGTACAACAACCAACATCATAAAACTTTGCCAGATTATTGTTCATCTGTTTTGGAGAAAACTAAATGCACTTTTAGCACCACTCACGCAATAAGCTTCATAATATAATTGTGTGGAAATGTGGCCACAGGCACATTTGTGTGTGTGTGTGTGTGTGTGTGTGTATACAGAGATTTAAAGAGCACATGCTTTTGTATTATTCACTAACTTAAGGGAAAAAAATAAAAATTATACAAATTATCTTTATGAAGCAGATTCATGAGAATTAGAGACAAAAAAAATATACATTCTAATCTTTACAGGAGCAATTTGCATGTGATTAACCTTAAAATTAAATTAAATAAGTTCTCGAAAAAAGCAGTTATCCAAGTCACATTTGCACACAAGTCAAGTACAATATTTTAATATTACATTTATCTCAAAGCGCACTGCAGGTAGGCATCAAGATCAGGTCTGTTATTGAATCCAGTGTGTCAGTCAGTCAAAGGAAGAGTTTTCACAAAAATGAAAATTCTGTCATCGTTTGCTTACTCTCAGATATTTTCAAATCTATATTGAATGCAGAAAGTGTTATTTATAGCAGAATGTCAAAGCTGCTCTTTTATATATAATGAAAGTGAATGGAGACCCCAGCTGTCAAGCAACAACTTCAGTGAAAAATGACTTACAGTAAATGTCAGTCTTCGCACAAAGCTATCATATGGCTTTGGAAGACGTGGAATACTTTGATATTGTGCTGTCGTAGTGTTTCTCTCTCTCTCTCTCTCTCTCTCTCTCTCTCTCTCTCTCCCTCTCTCTCTCTCTCTCTCCATTTGGAGTTTGATAGCCCCTGGTCCCCATCCACTTTCATTTTATGGAGGAGAGCAGTAACATCTCCCTTTGTGTTTAAAGAAACACATGCAGGTTTGGAACAACATGAGGGCGAGTAAATGACATAATATAATTTTTTTTTTTTTTTAATCAATCAATCAGTCCATGTCTCACATGGCAGACCCACTGATCTCTGCAAGAGGGATGACAATAAATACAGAGGCAGAGATTTTCACATCGTAGGAATTTGCCTAATTAGTATAACTCAACGTCATAACGACTGACTGAATCCAAGTGAGCCAGTAGTCAAGCAAAAATGGGAAAACAGAGAGGAAAAGCACACAGATGAACGAACATGCCCTCCTGCAGAGAAAAGAAGTTAACAACTGATTGAAGACTGAGCTGGTGACTAGTGAAAGACTTGGGAGGGACAGGAATTCATGAGAAATTCATGCCAGCTTGCCGAAACAGCACCGGAATGTGGATGAAGTGCGCTCCATTTGATTTAAAGCCCTGTTTGAACATTAAAGGCTTGTGGAGAGAGCACAGGGAGCTGTTCAGTGTCTGAGCAAGAGTGAGCTAATGCCAGAGATTCATTAGAGACAGAGGATTCAAGCATGGCCTGGTGAAGAAAGGAAGACAGAGATAGAGAGCAAAAGTAATAGTCTGGTGTATATCTTGAGTCAACATGCTTAATGTGCGTATTGTCAGCATTAAATGAGGCACACCTCAAAATCCAGATAAACCCACTAATATTACCACAACTATTATCTGCATCTAGTGCAGCAACTCTCATCCCTCTGGGAACACCACCAAAAACAACATGTCTGCCGCATATCCATCAACACTTGTTGAGCTGTGAGCAACATGGCGGCAAACAAAAGTCTTCAAAGCTCCACTGAATGTTCTGCCACTAGTGTTGGAATTAAGAGTGACTTATAAACATCCATTTTCTTCATCAGAGCCCCACATTCAGGCAGATTGTTACTAAAGCCTGACAAGATTCATAGATGTCTGACTGTAGTCTTCCCTGGATTAAATGGATGAACAAGACAGAACATATATTGTGGGAACGAAAACCACCCAGACATACTGAGAGGAATTCAAGTCCATTGTTTCATTTCGTAAAGTTGGAGGAAATTGCTGATCGCTCCCACACTGGGAACCTGGATTGCAACAACAAGCAGGAAAAAAAAAATATTAATGTTTATATTTTTTGTGTGATGTTCTTTTAATAACCTTTTCACATGCAATCACCGGAGGAAATTGCTGATCGCTCCCACACTGGGAACCTGGATTGCAACAACAAGCAGGAAAAAAAAAATATTAATGTTAGTCATTTTTTGTGTGATGTTCTTTTAATAACCTTTTCACATGCAATCACATGACACTTGCATGACTCGACTGGAGTGTACACTACCATTCAAAAGTTTGGGATCAACAAGTTTTATTTTATTTATTTTTTTTAGTAAGAAATTATTACTTTTATTCAGCAAGGATGCAATAAATTGATCAAAAGTAACAGTAAAGACATTTTATAATATTACAAAATATTTCAAATAAGTGTTGCTATTTTAAAATCCATTTTGGGAAAAAATAGACATCTCTTGTCACTGAAGAAAAGGGTATGGAAACATTACAACATTACATAAAACATTACTTGTTTGGAAATATCTGGTATTAATCCCCGCTATGTGCACAGCCATGTTTGTTTACACTGCAATGCAGTGTGGGAGTCAGAGCCTGTCAGAGCAAAGATATTTATAACAAGACTATCCACTTGTTGTCTCAAAAGGGATGGAAATGAATGACTGGCGAACTGAAGGTTTGAGTGGACGATCTACCTCAGACTTTGTTTGATGTGAATTCAACACGGCAGCATCAAAACAACAAAACTCAATTACTCTCGAAAGGTGATTTACTTTGTTTTTGGTCGCTACCATAAACAGCAGCATGTGGATAAAAACTAGGAACTTGAATCATGGTACTTCTTTTACATTTTACAGCAGATGCCTTGATCTGAAGAGACTTACAAACAAAATATCACAAGCAATGTATACAACAATAGTCACATCTATGCAAAGTTAAAGTTAAAATACAGAAGTGAAAGCTAACAAGGAGAGATTTTTACATTACCATATTCCACTTAGCCTATATAAATGTTATTTTTTTCCAATAATGCACTTATACATTATTCTATTTCATGATTATTACATCTTTAATACAAATCTCAATAAGAAAACTTTTAAACTGAATCATGATTTTTTTCAAGTTAAATAAATAAAGTATTGCTTAAAAGAATGGGGTCAGTAGGATTTATAAATCTCATGCTCACAAAGGCTGCATTTACATACAGTAAAAACAATAATATTGCGAAATATTACTGCAATTTAAGATAACTGTTTCCCATTATATTTCTAGGATGGCAAAGCTGAATTTTCAGCAGACCCTTCAGAAATTAATCTATGCCGATTTGCTTCTTAAGAAATATTTTGTATTATCACGTTGAATAAAGTTATGCATGCCTTTCCCCTCAGATTCCTTTGATAACTAGAAAGTTCAAAAGGACAGCATTAAATATATATATATATATATATATTGTTACTGTCATTTTAAATCAATTTAATGCTTCATTGCTGAATAAAAGTATGAATTCCTTTAGAGAAAAATAAATAAATCAATAAAAAATATCACTGACCCCAAATGTATATACAAGCAATTCAAATGTAACAGGCTAATTGTGTACCAGTAAGGTTGTCATTTGGCCATTGATTTCCCTCTCAGCTGCTTTTCATCTTCTGAGAAGAATCTGAGACCTGCAACACAGATAGCATTAAAATGCACTTTACATGTGTGCTATATAGTCTTGGTTAAGCCTTGCAGATAATTTCTGTTTAAAGCACCTTTTAAAGGGTTCTTGCACCATATATAAAAGATTCATATCTTAATGTTAAAAGAGGGTTGGACATGCTTCCATCTAACAGGCAAGATCAGCATCTCTCTGGCGCTCAAACGACACACCATTCATCATTGTGGACAGCAGCAAAGCGAAAGAAAGCACATGGCCGATGGATGGGGGAAAGGAAACCATCTACACCTGACAACCATATCAGCTCATCAGGAACATGTAAAGTGGAAAAAACACAGTAAAAATGTAAAAAAAGCACCAAATCCAACAAAACAACAGGCTACATACTAATTCCCTCCTCCTTTTGGCTACTATATTTAATAAACACCTCCTCCTTGGTGCACAACCACACTTTCAGTGATTGTCCTCATTTCACCATCACTGGTGGAGAATTGCAGGCATTTGTTTCAATGAGGTCAATGCAACGGAGAAGTCTTAGTTTATGAAGGTGAGACCAGGCCTGCTTTATTACCTCATTTCTTACAGATAAAGCACAGCAGATCTATTATTCCCTGCCTGTATTATTATTATTACTCAATGTATACTTTCTATGTGGGGACATCGGAGGCCTTTATTGGTGCATTATCATCTAGTCTCAGCCAACAGGCCTCTGGATTGGTCACAGACTGATCATGGACCTTCCATTCCAGGTTATCTATAAAATAACAAGATCAAAACCAAAGCAAAATCATACATTTTGAGAATTTCTTTAAAAATTATGAATTTCACAGGATTTGTGAATATCAACTCAAAAGAAAAAAAATATGAAAATGCCTAAGATAAATCAGTTATAATTAAGGTACAGTTAATTCCATAAATAAATTAAAAATGAATGAATAAATAAATAAATACATTAATTAATTAATTAATTTACTCATCTCCATGTGAACCTGTATGACTGTTTTCTTCTCTGAAGGTTTTTTTTTTCAATGGAATTTTTTGGCAACCATAATTGTTTGGTCACAATACCTCTCCAAAATATAAATATAATGTACTGTGTTCTGAAAAATATATTAAGTTCATTTTCGGGTGAATCTCTTTAATGTCATGAAAATGTTTCTAAAGGCAAACAAACAAACGAATAAAGAAATAAAGAAATACATAACATTTAAACAATTAAAATCATTCACTAGGATATTTGTAAATCTTTTTCTCCTCCACATTCATTTTTCAAACATAAAGTGTGTGTCTTCCTGTGGATAACTTACACTATAACAAAACATTTCTAACAAACATAAGCTACAACAATTATATGCATTACAGATATAAAAGTAAAATATTGTATAACAAATTAATGTAGCAACATTTCTGTTTTAATGCATCATAATTAAAACAATCCAGTGTGAGTGTGAGGTTATTCAAGCTTTAAGAGACATTCACAATGATTTGAAAGATTTATTCACAATTAATACATTTTTTTCTTCATTTCTTGCTCTTAATCTTCTATTTTTTAGGAACACACACAACAAAAAATCTCAACTTTTTAAATATACAGTCACCACCGACAAAAGTAATAATATATATTTTAGGTCCATCGCATGACATATTTTTAAAATATTTATAAGCTTTGTTTCAGGCATTTAGTGGGGGGCATATTATGGCATATTATAGTTTATGAAATACTCTGTCCTTATTACTTTTGGATGGACACAAGGTCTGACCACAAAGTCTTTCACAGTTTCCAATCATTTCTTCAATTCTGTCTGTAGAACCATTAGCAAAAGCTGCTGCGCCACTAACTGCCACTAAATGATTTGCCATGACTTGGAAAAACAAATCAGTCAGACATTAGTTAAATGCCCCTGCACAAAGCAAAAACTAAACTAAAATATGAGTTTACCAGCTGTCATCGATATTGAAGGGAAGCATTACTTGCATCATAAAACTATGTATGATCATATGATGAATACGTGCTGTGATATGCAAATGAGACATAATGATGCCAAATGGAGAATCCGTACGTGGGGTTCCCTTGCCCCGGGGAAGTCGAAAGACGAATAGTATAAAGAGGGATTTACAGGAACATTATTGTACTCAGATAACTCCCATGTGAATAAATGCATAGCAATGATAGGAAAATGAACCTCCATGTAGAGCAGGAACTACTGAGACATCATCACCCATGACAAGCCGTGATTTATGAAAAGGCAAAGGAAAGTGAAAGGGAAAATGAGCCGGCGAGCACCTAACCAGCACAGATAAGAGGACAGGTTTAGAGGAATAATATTTTGTGAATACAAAACTCATACTGAAATATTTTGCACTCACACAATAATCATCTTTAAAGAACGTCTGCCTCACAGCTAGACCATATAGTCTATATTTACTTGAAATAAACTCAAGCCCGCAACTGGCACAATTTAATAGGCATTGGACAGATATGGATGAAAAAACCTCATCTCAATTCTACACTCTGACCTTAAGGTACAATAGAAGGCGAATACATGAAGAAAGAAGGAAAACACACAGCAAAAATGACAAATGGGCCAGTTCAATAATGTTATTGTAGAACTCCATCCTCAGCGGCGGTTTGTCAATGTAACATGGCCTCCATCTATCATCCATTCCTCCACTGCCCCATTCTCTCCATCAAAACAGTCAATAATCTTTCATCCAATTAACAGACAATAATAATTTTGGCGGTGGCTGTGTGCGAGTATGAGTGAGGTGATAGGTCAAATGTGTATAATGAAGATTAAGTTTGTCACAGTGTATTCCTTACTGCTCATCAAGCATCGCCACCTGTTACACAGACATCTTGTTGCTCTTTCATCCAGTGCACCAGGTTTGGTCTCTCTCATTTGTGTTATCGATCCTGACAGTGAATTTGCCATTCGTGCCACTCAGCGTTTTATACTTCATGACAGATATCTGCCCTATAGTGCTTAGTAAAGCACTTCACAAATAGACTTTGTAAACTGAGACACCACAAACAATAAAATCATATCGAACTCATCTATTATGAGAATAATCAGTGGCATCTTTCATTGTTTAATAAGGTTTCACCATAGTGCTGACAAATTTAGCTTGACTGACACCCGAAAGGACTATTGATTAGAGCAGAGTGCTTGAAATTTCCATCATGTCGCCTACATTATATATTTGATATTGCCTTCTACTGTTTTTATGCAAAGCTAATGATTTCTTCTATGCCTAAACTGCAAGCTATATTTATGCATTTAAAAACTGTCATCAAGACACTTTGCCCCATTTGCTAATAATAGCATGGATTGTTCAAACTTCTCTGACACAACATGTGCATGCAGACATGAATTTGTTCTTAAACTCTTCTAACGTTAAAGAGCTTTGAGTATTCTAAATGAGCGACCGCATGACATTTCCATAAAACACACCCAAAACATGTCCATAAGGACTTTCCATACTACCTTTCCTTTAGAGCCTTTAATCACTCTCTAAAATTTACTTTCGACTGAAAGCATGTGTAGCAAAATTCCACAATCAATGCCAAGTGTACCATCTTCAAAACCAGATCAAACGCAATAAAAACCTTTCATACAGACCCAGATTACAGACCTATTATATAGCTATACATGAGCATCTTTATGCAGAAGATCCTCGCAGCTCAGGCATCAATGAACCTATATGTAATGAGATGTATTTAAGATAAATTATTTATGTATAAAATTTTATCTTGGTGCATTTATAAGCCCACTGAGAGTATGTGATTTCTGCATACGTTTGGCTTCAGTTGCTCAATGTTTCATGAACTGAGAATACATTTATTTTAAAAAGGTACTGATGCAACATAATTTGTTTGAAACACTTGTGCAAACATTTGTGCACATGCACAGTTGGTGAATAAGACCCATTATTTAGTATGCATATTATGCTCTTTTTTTCTCATGGAGGCCACACAGCCATGCTAAACATATCTTAAACTAGCCTAGGGTGGTTTTAGCTGGTCCTCCAGGCTGATCTTTTGGCTGATTTTAGAAAGATTTGGCCACTTTTCAGTTGGTCAGGCTGGACCAACTGAAGACCAGCTTGGCCAGGCTTGGAGGCTTAATTCATAAAAGACCAACAAACCAGTTTAGACTGGTTTAAGCAGGATTTGACATTTTGCAAGATGAAAATTATCTACAAAATGTTCACTACAACTCTAGAAATCATCTCAATTTGCTATACCAATAGGGCATTTTGTTTCCACATTGTAGAAAAAAAAAATCTGATCCACTCACCTACACATTTCCATTCTTCCACATAAAAGCTCATTGTCCTTCTGAATCATGGATTTGCCGTTGTTGGGCCGGTCCGTTGGGAAAGTCTGGTTAAGCAGGAATAATGAACACCACACAGAAAAATCACTTGCAGCTGCAAAACAACAAAAGATAAGTGCATTCAGGCGAGATGTATAATTTTTTTCTCCTTGTTAGGTTTTAATCATGAAACTGTGCCTTCATTTTGACATCAATGTGCAGAAAAGGCCACAATGTGTTCATACTGGACCCTGAAGCTAACATGACCACCTCACAATCACATTAGCCAGCTAATTCAATCAGTAAGTCTAATGCTAATGCTACGCTCCCCTGTCCTTTGCTTTGTTTCTCTGTTCTTAGTCATGTTTTAACCACATCTTTCCCTCCTAGCTCTCATTTCCTCATTATACCTGTACAATTAATTCATATCTCATTTTTCATGACCAAATGTGAGAAAATGGTAATCATTTTTATGCATTCAGTCCTGAGTAGGGGTCCTGCGACATGTTTACAGACCTGTTCTCACGCATCGAGCAGCAGACGATGAAAGGTAATAAAAGAGCAATCTAATAATTATGACATTTTCTGTGCGCTGGAACACCTGTCAGGGAATTGTTGGAGAGGAACTAAACGCGGCTCATTGGAAGCTCCACCAAGGACAATAAGACAAAAGCAAGATAATACGCATGGAAATGTGAAAGAGGAAACAGAGAGACTATTGAAAGCCCCAGGTACCAGCACTAATTACCAGAAGGAACACATTAAAAATAAATGCGTCATTATGTTAACAATTAATATAATTATGTTTGTCCCTGTGGCCACTCTATCCTGTGTATGTGTGTGTGTGTTTAATGTGTCGGAGTGACAAAGACTCCAGGAAACACAAAAAGAGTGCATGTGTGTGTGGGACACTGTTTTTTCCCCTCTCTCTCTTTGAAGGTTCAAGTCTCCAGAGGTCCATTTTCCTCTAAGACAGTAACCTAATAAGCACTTCTAAAGAATGCTAAAAATATTGACATGCCATCTCACTTTTTGTGTCTCATGATCTGTACTGTCTCCCATTTTTAACACACACTCACACACACATACTCAATCAACATAAGCCTATTTTGATGAAAAACCGCAGAAGGGCGTACATTAATATCACACACGTTCAAAAGAAAATAGCCATCTTTCTTATTAATATTTGCTTTGCTTCACTGCCATATCTGTGATGAACATATTTATGTTGATTTTCATAAGATTGAAACCGACCAACTATATTTAAAGATGAAATTTGCATTTATATATATATATATATATGAATTTTATTAATCTCAGAGCATTTCTGCATCATTGCTCCTTTGGAGTTTCCATCTGCCAGGATTTTATATCCAGGATTTTATGTCATTTTGTCACCAATGTTTTTGATAAGCATAGTTCTGTTGATTTTGAACACAGAATCCAATCTTCTATAAGGATTAAATTTAGATAATAAATTAATTAATTAATTAATTATTGCATAGACTAGAAAATTAGGCCATTGCACTTTTGAATTCCCTTTCCATCTGCCAATATTTGTTGTTTCATCACCATATTTATGATGAATAATAATTATGTTAATTTTCCTAAACCTAATATTTTACCTTTAAAGATGAAATGTACATACATACATATACACTATATGTGCACTGAATTATCTTGCATAATCTCAAAAAATTACTAGAACTCTGAAACCAACCTAAAGATGGAATTTACTTTTTTGTCTACTTGTATTATCTTTTATTATCCTTTCTGATAATAATAGGTTTCTGGTTTGAGTCATACCTCTCAGATAGGTCCTTCAAGGTATCTTGGAGAGGTGAGGTGTCCAAGTTGCAACATCTAACTACTGGGGTGCCTCGGGGCTTAGTTCTTGGACCACTTCTCTTTGCTAAATAACTAAATGTAAATGTAATTTCTGCATCAATGCTCCTTTGGACTCCCTTTACCTCTGCCAGCATTTAGTACTTTATTTGTCTGCTGTTAAATATGAATCTGTCATCCTGTGAGAGTCTGTCTGTGCGCAATGTACTCAACTGTCATAAATGAAAGATTCAAAGAGTGTCTCCCTTGTTTGTCTCTTAAAAAGCCACCACAACAACGCTAACCGACATGAAAAAGCCGTGGGAAAAGAGAAGAAAGCGAGGACGTGTGAGGTTTTCCGCGACAGCGAGCAACGTCAGATTGTTTGTTTATCGTCACTTGAATGGTTTTATTAATTTATTTTTATTCTCATCATAAGTTAAACTTAAAACACAAGCAACAAAGCCTGAACTAAATTACAGTGTAGCTGTCAAATTGCCTAAGAAAATAAACCACAAAGATGTAGCTGTAAAGACGGCATGCATACATAACTGCTTTTCATTTGTAATGCTTTTAATGTTGTTGAATTGTTTTGCCTCCTGACCATAACTGTTTACTCTGTGATTTTGAATATAAGCTGTCATCTTTGATTATAGTGACAGTCCATAACTTAAAAAAAAAAACTTTTGTTGATGAACACATGAAGCAAGCACATTTGAGCCCTTTGTAAATGGTTGTATTCCAATGTCGTTGGAAGAGGGACAATTATTTCATGACTAGAAGATTTCAGACTTCCAGATGTTCTTCAGAATGGGTCGGGGCAGCTGTTTGCATCTAGAACTGCCAGAGGTTTGCTATATGGTGTGCTTAAAGGGGTCATCGGATGCTACATGCACTTTTAGAAGTTGTTTGAACTGAAATGTGTATTGGCAGTGTGTGTACACAACCACCCTATAATGATAAAAATCCACCCAGTCTCTCAGATGCCTGTCTGTGTGACATCACAAAAACCGGCCCCTCCCACGATAGTTTGATTATCAGTGGTGTTTCAGCACAGACTGTACTGGCGTCTTACCTTAGTCCCGCCCTGTGTGAGCTGTCATCAGTCCACCATTGTTTCACCGCAGGAGCAGATGTAGACAATAATGACTCCTAAGCGATTGAGGTGTTCTGTTGTTGGATGTAATAATGAACATAGCAGTCGTCATTTACTCCTTCTAGAACAACATTATTTAGTTATGCTAAAATATTCTACAATATTTGCAATATGCTACAATATTTCCCTACAACTGTTGTCAATGCATTAATGTGAGTATCCAAAAGGAAGATTTACATAATATATATTTGCGATATTCTTGTGTTGTTTTGGAGTGAAAACACACCAATAATCATGATGTACTTATGTAATTAGTGTTAGTGAAGACTATAGCGTTTAATTTTAACTTTGTTAAAGTGTTTTTTTTTCATATATAAATAATGCAAAAAAAAACTGTAATGTAAAAAAAATGGTTACTATAACATTATGAATGAAAAAGTATAACACATTCACTATATGCAAATTATGTTTAAGCTGTCAAAAATGTGAAGTACCTGCTGCTTGTTTTTATCATGATGTTTATTACTGCTCATCTGCTCATCTTTTGAGGGGGACACATTAATTAGCAAACAAAAGAGTTTGAAGTCAGTGAGTATGAAATTAATTTGTAAGAAAGCGGCACTATCGTTTTATTTATGCACATGTAGGGAAAAAGGGGAGGAGAAGAAACGAACACGGATAGTTGCCATGCAAACAATCACTCTGCGCTGGCTCGCTGAAGTGGAATAAAGGGAATCAAAATGAAACACGAATCGGCAAACGAAAGCTCGAGCGATAACAGAGGTATATAAAAATAATTGAAAATGAGAAGAAAAAAGATTAGGCATAAACTATGAAAGAAATGAGATGAGGGTATTGCAGTCGGCCCATCAGGAGAGCGGTTTTGTCAAGCTTGTAGCTGGTTGTGCTTCAATGGGTAGAAAAACGCAAAACCAAATAGACCTTCAGCTGGTGAGAGTGAAGAAGCATCTTTCATCTTTCATCAAAAGTGCTGTAGATGATACTAATGCCATAATAAGACTTTCTTGTTCTTTCAAACTGTCTGAAAATTGCACAAGCTCCCTTGTTAGGATACGATAAATGTTTCACTTGCTTCTTTATTTGAAGTGTAAAACCAAGTCTGACCTCAGTGGAGTTCTCTCATAAAACCTGAAAATGAAAACACTCGCTCTCACACACACACACACACACACATATACACACTCACACACAGGGTCTATGTAAGTAAATACAAATATACTGAGACACGTTCTAAACAAATTTGTTTTGTTACAGAAGGAAGTACACACTCAGTGTTACTGGAAGAAAATTAACTTTCAGCATTTGCATAAACACAAATACAAGCAGACATCATGCTAGCCATAACATCACGAGTCAAACCTGCAGGACTTAAAGGGGACCTATTATGCAAAAATCACTTTTATAAGGTGTTTGAACACAGTTGTGTGGCCGCAGTGTGTGAAAACAACCAGCCTATAATGGTACAAATCCACCCACTCCTTTTATTATAATCCCAATAAATCATAAACATTCTCTAAGAACAAGCGATTCCAGTTTCTCCTATACGTACACGTCATCGTAGGGAAAAAGTCCTGCCCATTTGTGATGATCTCTGCCCTAATAGCATGGACACAGCCCTGAGTGAGAAGCAGCAGTCCGCTATTACTGTTTTCTTGCTGTAGCTGCTTGTCAGCGCCAAAGAGGCATTACAAGTGTTGTGTTGTGGGATACACAAACGCATATAGGAGTCTCCATAGACTCCCTTCATCTGAGCTGCTGAGGGACACTGTGGTTAAGTTTCATTTTTGAAGGAAATGTCCCAGAAAAAAATCGGTAAAGTCCTATATGATTGTGTCAATCATTTTATGCTGGGCTGCCTCACAAACGAGGGTCATTCCAACGCTGGATTTTTGCTAAAGTTTATTCTGAAAGAGGGATCAATACCAACGCTTAGTGTGCGAACGTCAGCTCCAGACAAAGTAAGCATGTCATATTTTGTTTTCCAAAGCCTTTCTGAAAGAGCTTCTTGGCACTCTGTAAGGCTAATGTTGCTAAAGCTACCATTATCTCTGCCTGTTTTCACTGAAGCTGCCTGCACGTGCTACCAGAATGATAGAATTGCATATGAAAGCAATGTGAAGTCGACTGCTTGAGAGTTTCTGATATTCAGTGCGTGAGATTGTTTGTTGTTGCCGGTATGCCAGAGTATGAGTTCTTGAAGCTCCGCCCTCTTCTGAAAAGGAGGCCGGGAGCACCAGCTCATTTGCATTTAAAGGGACAAACACAAAAACGGTGCGTTTTGGCTCATACCCTAAAAGTGGCAACTTTAACAAGATATACAAAATAATCTGTGGGGTATTTTGAGCTAAAACTTAATATACACAATATGAGGACGTCAGAGGCTTATTTTACATCTTGTAAAAAGGGGCATAATAGGTCACCTTTAAAGATAACGCACCTTTTGTTTCGGTTGTTCAGTGAGTTCCGTCACAATATATACGTCATTCAAGCCGACCAATCAGGTTGTAAACGTATCACTATGCCTTTAGGTTCGCTGTCAAAAATGCCAATCTGAACGCTAAGCGGACCAGGACCAAATGTATCATTTTCCTTTTTGGTTTTTGGCTCATACCCTAAAAGTGGCAACTTTAACAAGATATACAAAATAATCTGTGGGGTATTTTGAGCTAAAACTTAATATACACAATATGAGGACGTCAGAGGCTTATTTTACATCTTGTAAAAAGGGGCATAATAGGTCACCTTTAAAGAGTAGTCTTAGAGAATTTATAAGCATGGACTGAAGCATATTCTTCTGAAATGGTATTTGGACAGAACAGGATGAGTGTGACACCTTATATAATGGTCAGAAAGTCACTGTATGCGGTTCTTAGCTAGAATATGCCTGCGTATAATGCCAGTAGGCACTTGCCAGTGGGCACTTTTTCTGTCTTACTACCACTGAGTTCCCATTTTGCATAGTGTGATAATTATGGCTTCACTGACTAAATTATACAGTCCTTGATGAGGCAAACAAAGACAGATCTGTTCTCTGATATGAAGGCAGGCAAAAAAAATACATTTCTCTGTGCTTCTTTCAGGGTTATGTGTTCTCCTTGAGCTGTTATTTAGTCATGTATATCCACAGCAGAAATCTATCTTTTGTCTGTGATTATTTTGTGAGTATTTTGCATTTACATACATCTCTGGTGATCAGCAGATTGTCCTCAGAGCTCTCTCACACTTTGCTCCATTACATTTCGAATAAAGACAGCTGCATACAACAGAAACTGTGTGAAACTTGCTTTTTATGAAATGATACAAAGACATTTTTTATGTCTGTGTGTTTATATTTCTACACAACTCAGATATGCCCACCCGTCATGACCTAATATCCAGCTTGAATAAAAATTGTGTGGTTTTTCACAGGAAGTAAAGAAGCAGAGGTCAATTTGCCTCCAGTGCAGCAAAACCTTTACTGAACTGTGACATTCCCAACACCAGTCTAACCACTAGGATTCAACATATAAAGACAATAAAGACTTGAGTAAAACGTCCTCTTTTATCTTATATAGAAGCTCTAAATTTAGAGTTAAGAGTAAAATGAGAAAATTTACTGAAATGCATATAACTAGCCATGATATTTTGATACTAAATTAAATATATTCAGTTGATTCAGTTCAATTATTCTGGTTAAGAGCAGACTGTTAAAAATAAAATAAAATAAAATAAAATATGGGAATAATAACAAACAACAAAAAACAAAAAAACAAATTAACATTACACTTCTATAGTAACTATATTGAAAAATACTGATTTGATAATGACACTAAATATTTAATTGACTTTAAATTATTTTATTATACTTGTAGGGACTAATAAATGCTGTGATTGATCAATCAGAATCGACAATTCCAGAAAGCCCTGTCATAAGATGAAATATCAAATCCAAATAATACATATTACGTTAATAATTAATTAAAACTGTGGCTCGTATTCATGGTATTTTATTTTTTTTGTCTTGAGCCCTGTGTATTATTGTATTTGTGTGCGCACATCTCAATGCTCTTCTTTTAAAATACTTAAAGAGGTGATTACAAGTAACTACTGTCATGGTAACCTGCTTGCTAATGTAATCATCCTATGAGTTTTTAATGGCCTCTGTGTTAAACACCATCTCAAATAAGCATCTCAACAGAAGTTGCCATTTCCACTCCAATGAGCTCTGTTTATTGCTATCAGTTACTAATTAAATCAGATGTGGTGGGACTTGTGCACCGCTTGTGTCATACGCGATAGGATGGATTACGGCCTTCGTTAATGCGAGCGGGCACAATACGCTTATTCAGTGGTGCACGACCGGGGACTTTACATCACATAATCAAATAATCAAGTCCCAAAACTAATTACAGTACAGCTATGCATCTTCATTCATGGAGGACTGCCTTCACACTCTATGGCGTACGCCGTGATCCGTGCAAGATTTTTTATTCTTTTTTTTTTCTCAGTTTGGTGCAGAATTATTGTAATAACAACCTATTTTAGCCTCAGATGTTGAAGAATCCCATACGGATTTGACGTCGTTATGACATTAGGGTCGTCAGGATGCACACGATCTTGCATATGAGGATGAGTTTAATATGAAAGCTGTTCACCTCTTTATAATGGATCCTATTGCTGGCTCAGTAAGTGAGATAATAAAATAAGATATACATCATGCTGATGGCTTTCCATCTACCTCTATTAAACTGAGCTAATGATATTATCTATCAATTATTTTTCTTCTATTCCAACACCTAACTCTCACAGAATACTTTTTGAATTGTTATATCTCCATTGAGGCATTATTTAGGAAGAGAACTGCTGGCTGCTTGCTGTAATATATGTGATTTGAGGGTTTTACTATCATTGTGAGGATATTTGACAATGTAGGCAAACCTGACCCATTCAAAAAGGATTTCTGACACACTTTCACTATAAATGGAGGTTTAAACCCAAAGTTGAGGAGGAGCATGTTCATCTAATCCTGCCATTCATAACATGACATTACTCATAACACAGATGCTTACCTCACTTCTTTGCTAAATGTATCCCACCACTGAAGTCTACCCACTAATGTCAGATGTGCAAACCTAGAGAGAAATACAAAATAAATGTTACAATAAAAGTTAAATATATCCATGGCAAGATGAAAATCCCTAGAAAGGTAAAACAGTTTTATTGCAGGTAAAACCTATTTCTATAAATATAATACAATTTTAAATAAATAAATACATTTTGTTTGTACGTTCGTCAAGAATGGGTTAAATAGACTAAAACTGACAGTAAAGCCATTTATAATGTTACAAAAAATTTCTAATAAATGTTTAAAAAAAACTATCAATTCAGAAAGAATCTCAAGAAAATGTGTACAATTTTATTTTTTACATTGATAATAATAAGAAATGTTACTTAAGCACCAAATCAGCATATTAAAATGATTTCTGAAGGATCATGTGACACTGAAGACTGGAATAATTCACAGGAAAAGCCTTCTCTCTATTTTATCTCATTTTGGTCAGAAGCATCTGAGATATTAAAGAGATCTCAGATCATTCTTGCCTGTGGAGAGAGACTGTGAGTAAAGTAGACAGACCGGACTGTAATGAACAATGCTCCCCAACCGAATAACAGTAATCTGTTCTGACTCTTTCCTCTCTCTCACACTGTTACGCTGATACAGCTCAAGGGACGCAAACCCACAACAGCTGCTCATCACAGGCATAACTAAACAGCAGAAAGGTCAACATTAATCTATACGTCCACTTTAAAGAACTGCTTCAACATCTTCCATTTAGATACGTTACCCAGAATCCCTTCAGGGCAACCAGCACATTAGATGATCCGTCTCCTCCAACCACTGGGTAACACTTCACACAAGCCTCAAGAGGGCTGTAGGTTTACAGAGATGCCTAGAAAGCGTAATCGTTCATCTTTTGCAGACAGATACCTGGAGATATCAGGATTCTTTGAGAAGTAAAGCTGTAGATCTCTTTGTATCCGTGTGACTGGTAGACCGTCTGCTACATGCCACTTTCAAGATCTATTATAGATCCACTCTAAAGCGGTACTGAACTGCAGTGGAAACGCAAACCGAGCCGAGCCGTGCTGTGTCGTATCGTACTGAGCCGTGCCGAACCGAGTCGTACCACGCAGTGGAAAAGCATCTGAGATATTAAAGAGATCTCAGATCATTCTTGCCTGTGGAGAGAGACTGTGAGTAAAGTAGACAGACCGGACTGTAATGAACAATGCTCCCCAACCGAATAACAGTAATCTGTTCTGACTCTTTCCTCTCTCTCACACTGTTACGCTGATACAGCTCAAGGGACGCAAACCCACAACAGCTGCTCATCACAGGCATAACTAAACAGCAGAAAGGTCAACATTAATCTATACGTCCACTTTAAAGAACTGCTTCAACATCTTCCATTTATGATCCGTCTCCTCCAACCACTGGGTAACACTTCACACAAGCCTCAAGAGGGCTGTAGGTTTACAGAGATGCCTAGAAAGCGTAATCGTTCATCTTTTGCAGACAGATACCTGGAGATATCAGGTTTCTTTGAGAAGTAAAGCTGTAGATCTCTTTGTATCCGTGTGACTGGTAGACCGTCTGCTACACGCCACTTTCAAGATCTATTCTAGATCCACTCTAAAGCGGTACTGAACTGCAGTGGAAACGCAAACCGAGCCGAGCCGTGCTGTGTCGTATCGTACTGAGCCGTGCCGAACGGAGTCGTACCACGCAGTGGAAAAGCACCATTAGAGTCCCAGCCTCAGAGACAAAAGCACGGTGGATTTATTGATTTATTTACTGTATTTAACTGCTGCCACAAAGATCTAAAATAAACATGCTATTTCTTTCCCAGCTGTTTACCTTCACAGACATAACCAACTGTTTTTGTATCTTATGTGTGTTTTTAACAACCTTGTGTGTATTTGACAGTTTAAGTGCAATAGGACATGAAAGAGAACTTAGTTTAGTACTCACATGCCATGTGACAGCTGCTTTCTGTGCGCGTGCTTCGGATGTGTGCGCTCAGAAAACCATTATCAGACGTTATATGATTTAAAACGCATGATTTCAGCACAATAGACATGTAGCGTCTGGACCACTCAAACACACAATATATATTTTGTTAGCTAGATTTAACAAATACTCTGTAACACCCCAGGAAGCCGAACAGGCCCCTGGTTCCATAGCAACACTGACACCAGATACATTTACGATCTAAAGGAATGTGAGCAGAGACTCTCACTGCATGTCCCATAAGCAAGAGGCAAATGCACAGTAGAAATGGACTTTTCTACTAATTAATTCATAGGAAAACCTTTCTTTGAAATTGACAAGACAGTTGACCCTGAGAGGTCAGCTAAATATCTACAGCGGATCTAAAATATTCATAATTAATTATAACTAGTTATGATTAATTATTCATATTTCCCATGAGCTGATTCGTTACAGACATGATAATCAAAAAAATACAGATGTATTTTAGCAGAGCATCTGATGTACAAGCTGTAAAGGCACAGCACTATTCTGGAAAATGGAGCAGGAAGCAGCAGCTCATTTGCATTTAAAGAGCCATGCACAAAAACTAAAAGATGTTTGTTTGGAGAATTCAGAAACACATTGCTTGATGTCAAAATAAATGAATCTGTAAAACACACAAGGGCCACATGGAGAAATGCCAAAGCAATTCTTCATTCTGGTCATTCAGGTCATAGCAGCAGGTTGCAATGTTCCCTTTTTATCTTTATAAGCCCTGCAGAATAATGTTACTGCTAATACAACTGGCACTCTTTGAATGAGATAGGTAAAGGTTGCCAGGCATCTGTTGTGTGTTACCAAGGAGATTGTTTACCACATATTTTTCACCGTTGCATCCTTTTAACACCAGGTTAAGACATCTTTTTACTCCTTCTCTATTTCCATGGTGACAGTAATTATCTTACATTACGTCATATCGCCAAGCTACAGGAAGTGTGGAACTGTAAACAAACGACGTCAGTCCTGTTTAAGATTAGGACCCGTCCGTCACACCTGCTAAAGAAATAACAGCGATGACACACCAGTCAAGATCACAAACGACAGCAGCTGCTTCAAGCCAAACCGTGATGCTATAATTACAGACGGAGTGGTATCTGTTACACTCAGCAGAAAAATGAGCAGACTTTTCAAACGCAAAAAGCGGACGTCTTTCATATATCAGCATGAAAATTACCGCAAGACAGAAAGAATGAAAAAAAGGAAGACTTTTACCAGAGAGACCCGTTTTTCCTCTGTCAGAGCTTTTCTCCTTCATATGATGGAGGGTCAGGAGGGTTTCTCCCTTCAAGCTTTCTTCCATTCCTTTTCCTTTCTTTCCACTCTGTTTCAGAAAACCATACTTTAAATGGCAGCCATTTGTAGCTATTCAGTCAGGAAAATAGTTGCTACGTGGAGGCACATTCATAAAACGATGCACAAGAAACCTTTAGTAAGAGAGAGAAAGACATACGAAGAGACAAAAAGGAAGGAAAAATGCTTAAAAGAGCAGGGGAATGTATGTTTGTGGTAGAACAAACTTCATGTCAATCCAGTGGCTGGAGGTGACCTCCTTCACGACGGGCGCGTGGTTTAACCCGCCTTCCCCGGGAGTGAGAGCCGAGGGAGGCCGATTGATCCAAATGCTGCAGATTACTCCGGATAAGTGTTTCAGATCAGCAGACCTTAATGGTGGGAATGAAAAGTCTGGTCCGATACGGCAGGAGACA
This sequence comes from Sinocyclocheilus rhinocerous, assembly GCF_001515625.1. NCBI lineage: Eukaryota > Metazoa > Chordata > Actinopteri > Cypriniformes > Cyprinidae > Sinocyclocheilus > Sinocyclocheilus rhinocerous. The sequence continues at coordinate 220,409 of NW_015647952.1, forward strand.
CTATTGATCATTGTTCAACATGAGGGTGTGGAGACGAAATCCGGGATAAACAGTTAATTTAGAGCTGGGGGTTTGAAGTATCGAACTGCTGTGAGACAGACCAAAGAGAGAGTACAACAGACATAGAGAGACAGTAAAGCACTCACAGTGCTACTTCCTGTACTGAGGAAAAAAGTCCTTAGCCTGTATTGAACTGGACCCTAGGGAACAGAACTCCATTTGGATTTGACTTGCCAAAAGCTTAAATGTTACTCAACTAGTAAAACTTACTGGTACTGGCAACATGGGTTTGATTTCAAGGAAACACTCATACTAATAAATTATATACTGTGATTTGCTAAATGCCTAATTGTATAAATACAAAAATTCAAAAAAAAAATGATAACACCTTATTTTAGGGAACACATATTTACTATCAACTAAGTGTTTTCCACAACTCCTAATCTGCTGCTCATTGATAATAAATAAGGTAGTTTATTGTAGTAATGTTTTGGGATGGGGAGTATTGATACCAGCATGGCGCCGCAAATGGCAGCAAGGACGCTGAGCTCCGCGATTAAGGGATCCAGAAAATGGTCATGCAGAACTAAGAATTAATATGTAAATATGTGCTTTTTAAGTACTAATAAACAGCCAATATGCTAATAATATGCATGATATATTCAAGTATATAATATATAATGTATATAATAATATACATGATCCTTCAGAAATCATTCTAATATTTCTTAAGGTTGAAAACAGTTGTTCTGCTTATTTATTTATTTATTGTAAAAACTGTAATACATTCTTTAATATAGAATGTTGTAAAATACAGCATTTCTTTGAAATAGAAATCTTTCGTAACATAATAAATGTTCTTTCTGTCACTTATGATCAATTTAATACATCTGAATAGAAGTATTCATTAAATAAATAAATAAATGACCTTTCATCAACCATTTCATCAAAATTTAATGTAATCTAAGAATGCATTAAAACTGATTAAAAATAAACATACTTTTCTAGATAATACTAATGAAAAAAGTTCAATCCATTTCACGCTCAATCTACCATTTCACACAGTGTTTGAGTATGTTATTTGTTATGTTATTTCAATGCTTATACGTAGAGTATTGCACAATTCCAAATTTCAGTCAATACTTATCAAGCAAGGCAGCTCAGTAAATTTGGCTGAAGCAAGAGCCATAGCAAGCCAAAGATGCCTATTTTATAAACACTATAAAATAAATGTTGTTTAACACTGGTTTATCTATTAATTAAACCACTTTACTTCTCAAACTACACATCAAAATCTTCTGGCCAACAGCAAGCAGGCTTTGTGGCCCAGCGCAATTTATTATTGCATCTAACAGGCAAAGAGAGAGCGTGTGAACATAAAGCTAGAGGAATGTTTTTTTCAACTCTCTTCCATCTGCACTAGGAAAAAGGTTAAGGGTCCGAAATGTAATAAGCACAAAATGGCTCCCTGTTGAACTAAGATCAAATAATGTGATTTGCATGAGAAGTGGAGCATTACTCAAAACAGAGGCCAGAAAGGTCACTAGTTTCAACTAATATTAGAAAGAGACTGACAGTCAGGTTTATGCTCCACTTAAAAATTGAGTTTGGAAATTTGTTTCTCTCTGCAGTTTTCTGGATTTAAAGCAGTTAAGTGAATGAAATGGGTCCATTTGAGAGAGATGACAGGTAGTCTGTCACACTCCTACCGTGTTTTCCAAGGACCAGCCCAACGACACAAAGAGAGCAGGATGGACAGATTTGGAGAAAGACAGACCATTCTTCATCGTTTACTGCCGTCCCACTGATGGCATGTGGCACAGAAGACAACCGGTCTTATTTGAGAGAGAGTAATAGCTGCTCTTATGTCTTCTTTTAAGTGTTATGAATTTGTTTGACTGCTATTTTCTCATGGTAGCTGTCAGCTTCTCACAGAGGCCTGCATGAAGAAGAAAAGATGGACAGAGCTGATGGATCTTCCTTGGGGTTTCAGCTGCCAAACAGACTCAAAACATCCTAGATAGAACGTCAGTTCTAGGATGACCACCTTTTTAAGCCTCAAACTGAGACACACAGAGGGTGGAGGGTATCCCCGTGTATGCCCTGTTTTATGATGGGAGATGCCCATCCACAGTCAGTAAGTCAGTAAAAGATGTCAGTGGAGCTCAAGAGACCACATTAAAAATATGTTTGGAAATAAACAAAGTTTTAAGAATTTGTTTGTAAAGCAAGAATATGCTTGTAAAATGTAAAATTAGTATTTTAATTATGACAACATGATCGTTGGGTTTCACATATACTTGTGGAGTTTATGCAACTTGAGTGCTGCTGTAATTAAAGCAAAATTGTCAAATTAATATTAACTTTTTTAATTTTCATAAAACATATAATGAATATTTAATCAATATATCCTGTGATACTGAAGTCTGGAGTAATAGCTGCTGATTTTTTATTTTTTGCCAGGAATATATTGCATTTTAAATTATATCAAAATAGAAAACAGTTATATAAAATTTTATATTTCATGAATTTACTGTTACTGTATTTTTGCTTTTTTTTTAAAATGCAGCCTTGGTGAACATAAAATACTTCATTTTATTAAAAAATATTTTGAGCAGTAATGCATGCATCTAGCATGTAACCTATATATTTCTTCCTGAGCATCTCTTTACTGTTTTACTCAGTTTCCCCAAAAGAATCATATTCAAATAACACAATAACATACATATTTTATTGTAGTTATCCTTATTAATAAAACCACATACTCATTATTGTCAGCCCTGTGTTCCTGTTTTGTTGTGTTTTGCTCTAGTGATGTTTGGTTCTTGACCGAATCGTTCTTTTGAGCCGGTTCTCAGGAAGTAACCGGTCGAGCCGGTTCACAAATCGAACTGAATCGAACTTTAGTTCCGGGTTGATGACGCAGGACGCACAGCCGAAGTAGCACGTCCAACTCAAAAAGAACCGAATGAGCCGGTTCAACCAACTGTCGAAGTTTGCCGAGGATTACAGAGGACTCAACAAGAACCGAAGTTCACACAAATAACTTTATTTTTTGAATGTTTCATGTGTTGACACAAATGATTTATTTGAATTTTTCATTGATACAACATTGCATTATTTCAGAGTTGTTAGAAAATAAATGCACAGAGACGTTATTGCTTGATGACGTCAGGAACCGATGAATCGGCTTTTTGAACCGGTTCAATGAGCTGATCTGTCCGAAAAGAACCGGTTCGCGGAAATGAATCAGACTTTGCATCACTATTTTGTTCCCCATGTGCTCTCCATGTCCTAGTTTCTCCCTCGTGTTTGGCCATGCCCATATTTGGTTGTTCCTGTTCCTGTACCCATTTGAGTTCCATTTCATTCACCTATGCTCCCCTAATTATCCTCGTTTAGTTCCGTTTACTTAAGCCCAGTGTTTTCCTGTGTCTAGCGTCCGGTGTTAAACGTCGATGTGCTACGTGTGTTCCTGCCTGCCCTGTGTTTCCCTGGTTGTGAGTAATTAAAGATTGTCAAGTTGAAACTCCTTTGTCTCCGAGCTCCTTTGTTCCCACGCAGTAGCACCATGACAATTATGCAAGTGTCAGAATATTATTTTGAGAAAACTTTATTATGCTTATTATTTTGATGTCATGACTTATTTAGTTTAAATTAGTGCTGTCAAATGATTAATCGCATCCAAAATAAAAGTTTTTGATTACATAATATGTGTGTGTACTGTGTATATTTATTATGTATATATAAATACACACACATGCATGTATATATTTAAGAAAAATGTTACGTTTATGTATTAAATATATTTATATATTATATAATTTATATGAATATAATTATATACATGTAAATATTTTCAAAATATATGCTGTATGTGTGTGTCTTTATATATACATAATAAATATACACAGTACACACACATATATTATGCAAACAAAAACTTGTATTTTGGATGCGATTAATCGTTTGACAGCACTATTTTAAATTCTCAATCCCATAACAAATACACAGTGGTGCCAGTTGCTGTCAAACCCTCCTACATCTGTTTGAATCTCAGAGTTCCCTGTTCCCACACAATTATTGATAACCAATGATAGCAGCTGTCAAAGTACATTTTCACTTCATTTCCTCTAGGTCCTGTTCACTAGAGGGCTAAACTAAGTGCACAACATTAGCCGAGGTGGAAAACCAACACTTGATGTCTGTGCGTATAGAAAAACTAAAAAATCATAATTAAAATAATTTTACCTCTTAGCTGGTCATAGGCAGCATGAGATTGAAAGGGTGAAATCTCACCCATTTCTCAAATTGTGCTCGGATTTGTCAAAACATCATACATTTTTAATATGAACTGAAAAAATGTCTATTATCAAATTGTCAATGTATATAAAAATGAGATACTGTTCATACTAGGTGTGTTCAAGGCATTATGAAACTGTCATTCTCATTGTGACAGCTGTTTGACCAATTTCCACCATGACATAGGTTGATGGGACAATGTCTGGTGTTCAATTTAGTTATTAACTTATGACATTTTGCTAAAATAAGCAGAAGACTGTGTCTTACCCTACTTTTATAAAAAAACTAAAAAAAAAACTGAAAGGTTATGCAAGTATTTGGCACATATTATGATTATTTTTTTCATATGTGAGAGTACCATGTCAGCCTTATTTTGACACATGACAGGAAACCAGGTTAGTCATTGAGTCCAACTTGAGAATGTTTTTCTGTCTTGCATGTGTCATGCAGTGACTCATATAACACAACACTGTTTGGATTACTGCAGTTTATCGACATTTTCTGTTGTGACATTTTACTGCATTTGTTGTGACATCCGTGAGGAGAAAAAATCAAACATCCTTGAGAGGAAGACCACAGGAGACACGACTGGGTTACCATGCTGAGAAAATGCGTGTGTAAATGCAGTAAGGGTGAAGTGTGGCCAAGTGCATTGGATCCAACAGACAGTGTGTGTGGAGTGTCTCTCGGTATGATATTGGATTATGGCTGTAATAATCCCAGACATCCACTGGGAAACATGCTGATAGCACAGATTGGGAATTTTTCCACTCCACACAGCCAGACCAAAGAGAATAAACCAAACCTTGTCAGTATTCCAGACCCTGATTATCGGATTTGGTTACTGGATATGGTACTCAGCTCCTGCTGCCAGAATTCCAAACCTGGAATTCTTGGAACCAGGCTGGTTTGCACTAGGCCACAAATGCATAAAACAAGCGAGCGAGTTGCTGCTATTGAGTTTAGGATTAAAGGAACAGTTCATGCAAAAGTGAACACTCTGTCATCATTTACTCACCCTTATGTTGTTTCAAATGAGATTTTATTTCATTCATAGAACATAAAATAAATTGTTTTGCAAGATGTTCACACTGTTCTTTACAATGCAATGTGATTAGTTGGGGATGTAGGCTGTCAAACTCCAACAAAATACAAAAAATACCATTAAAGAAACTGTATGTAAGTTTTTTTTTTTAAAACACTGAAATATCAGTTTCAAAATAATTCTGATTTCTAATAAGGCGAATGGCTTCTGTTTCTTTCTCACTCTCACAGAGAAGGACACCAGAGGTGTTTTTTTTTTTTAAGATTGTCTATTCTTCAACAAGTTTGCCATTAAACATACATTTTGGAGTGATCTATTTTTAGAATTTAAACTGAAAAATGCAGTTTTATAAGATAAGTCACTAACAAGTTTGTGACATATAGGATTCAGTTTAAGCCAGTTCTCATGTATTTCATCTCCGCAAACAGTATTTGACTGTTGCACAACTCCGACAGAAATTCAATAATGTCAAGGCTGTGATGTGATTGGTTATCAAGGGACATGTGATCCAAGTTGGCCATTACGGCTTCTCCAATGGTAGAGCTGTGGACCTTGGTATCTTATAATAAAAAGACCAATCTAATAAGACCAGTTATTCACTGTAAATATAACAGTAATATATTTTATATTCCACTCACTTAACAGTAGGGGGTGAAAATACATGCTACATGCAGTTATTTTAAAGTCCAATAAATGGAGCCGCTATTAGCCTAAAACATTCCCTTCACTAGTTCTTAAATCTATTTTGTATTTGTGCATATTCAGACAGTTAAAGAAAAGC
>NW_015647952.1:227876-266600 GCF_001515625.1 Sinocyclocheilus rhinocerous
TAGTTTAAATTAGTGCTGTCAAATGATTAATCGCATCCAAAATAAAAGTTTTTGATTACATAATATGTGTGTGTACTGTGTATATTTATTATGTATATATAAACACACACACATGCATGTATATATTTAAGAAAAATGTTACGTTTATGTATTAAATATATTTATATATTATATAATTTATATGAATATAATTATATACATGTAAATATTTTCAAAATATATGCTGTATGTGTGTGTCTTTATATATACATAATAAATATACACAGTACACACACATATATTATGCAAACAAAAACTTGTATTTTGGATGCGATTAATCGTTTGACAGCACTATTTTAAATTCTCAATCCCATAACAAATACACAGTGGTGCCAGTTGCTGTCAAACCCTCCTACATCTGTTTGAATCTCAGAGTTCCCTGTTCCCACACAATTATTGATAACCAATGATAGCAGCTGTCAAAGTACATTTTCACTTCATTTCCTCTAGATCCTGTTCACTAGAGGGCTAAACTAAGTGCACAACATTAGCCGAGGTGGAAAACCAACACTTGATGTCTGTGCGTATAGAAAAACTAAAAAATCATAATTAAAATAATTTTACCTCTTAGCTGGTCATAGGCAGCATGAGATTGAAAGGGTGAAATCTCACCCATTTCTCAAATTGTGCTCGGATTTGTCAAAACATCATACATTTTTAATATGAACTGAAAAAATGTCTATTATCAAATTGTCAATGTATATAAAAATGAGATACTGTTCATACTAGGTGTGTTCAAGGCATTATGAAACTGTCATTCTCATTGTGACAGCTGTTTGACCAATTTCCACCATGACATAGGTTGATGGGACAATGTCTGGTGTTCAATTTAGTTATTAACTTATGACATTTTGCTAAAATAAGCAGAAGACTGTGTCTTACCCTACTTTTATAAAAAAACTAAAAAAAAAACTGAAAGGTTATGCAAGTATTTGGCACATATTATGATTATTTTTTTCATATGTGAGAGTACCATGTCAGCCTTATTTTGACACATGACAGGAAACCAGGTTAGTCATTGAGTCCAACTTGAGAATGTTTTTCTGTCTTGCATGTGTCATGCAGTGACTCATATAACACAACACTGTTTGGATTACTGCAGTTTATCGACATTTTCTGTTGTGACATTTTACTGCATTTGTTGTGACATCCGTGAGGAGAAAAAATCAAACATCCTTGAGAGGAAGACCACAGGAGACACGACTGGGTTACCATGCTGAGAAAATGCGTGTGTAAATGCAGTAAGGGTGAAGTGTGGCCAAGTGCATTGAATCCATAAGACAGTGTGTGTGGAGTGTCTCTTGGTGTGATATTGGATTATAGCTGTAATAATCCCAGACATCCACTGGGAAACATGCTGATAGCACAGATTGGGAATTTTTCCACTCCACACAGCCAGACCAAAGAGAATAAACCAAACCTTGTCAGTATTCCAGACCCTGATTATCGGATTTGGTTACTGGATATGGTACTCAGCTCCTGCTGCCAGAATTCCAAACCTGGAATTCTTGGAACCAGGCTGGTTTGCACTAGGCCACAAATGCATAAAACAAGCGAGCGAGTTGCTGCTATTGAGTTTAGGATTAAAGGAACAGTTCATGCAAAAGTGAACACTCTGTCATCATTTACTCACCCTTATGTTGTTTCAAATGAGATTTTATTTCATTCATAGAACATAAAATAAATTGTTTTGCAAGATGTTCACACTGTTCTTTACAATGCAATGTGATTAGTTGGGGATGTAGGCTGTCAAACTCCAACAAAATACAAAAAATACCATTAAAGAAACTGTATGTAAGTTTTTTTTTTAAAAACACTGAAATATCAGTTTCAAAATAATTCTGATTTCTAATAAGGCGAATGGCTTCTGTTTCTTTCTCACTCTCACAGAGAAGGACACCAGAGGTGTTTTTTTTTTTTAAGATTGTCTATTCTTCAACAAGTTTGCCATTAAACATACATTTTGGAGTGATCTATTTTTAGAATTTAAACTGAAAAATGCAGTTTTATAAGATAAGTCACTAACAAGTTTGTGACATATAGGATTCAGTTTAAGCCAGTTCTCATGTATTTCATCTCCGCAAACAGTATTTGACTGTTGCACAACTCCGACAGAAATTCAATAATGTCAAGGCTGTGATGTGATTGGTTATCAAGGGACATGTGATCCAAGTTGGCCATTACGGCTTCTCCAATGGTAGAGCTGTGGACCTTGGTATCTTATAATAAAAAGACCAATCTAATAAGACCAGCTATTCACTGTAAATATAACAGTAATATATTTTATATTCCACTCACTTAACAGTAGGTGGTGAAAATACATGCTACATGCAGTTATTTTAAAGTCCAATAAATGGAGCCGCTATTAGCCTAAAACATTCCCTTCACTAGTTCTTAAATCTATTTTGTATTTGTGCATATTCAGTCAGTTGAAGACAAGCAAAAAACAATGGCATCTGACATCTTACCTGGCATGACACATTTTCATACAGCAATATAGTGATATTACAGCAGCAGAGAATATGAGAGACCTCATTTTGTCACAATTAAATTTGCGAATTTAATGCCTTCTTTGATATCACATGCAATAAAAACTTGATGCCGGAGGGACAAATCAGAGAATTCAGAAGTTAAGTTTGACAGTTAATTATATTATTCCTGTTGTTTGTTTGCTCATTAACACCTCATCACTCATCATGAACCACAACAGGCTTACTAATGCTCAGAAACCAATAAATGACAGCTTCAAAATCACATTTAGAAATTGCAGATACCTACGTATGATGCTAGGGGAGATGACATGTGACTGTAATTGTTTTAATTGTTTTATTACATTGTTTACAGTCACTCTGCCCATTTAAAGTACATTCATATGAACTGAAGGAATAATACTTACTATAAATAAATATTTTCATGTGAACAAGATTAAAGGTTAAATAATTCTGCTAATTGTTTAACGTGAACAGGCATACTAATGCAACAGCTCATACTTATTCACATTACCAAAGGTTAACAAATGTTTTACTTCATTTGACAATTAATGTGTACATTAATATTAATATAAAGTCACTTTAAGAAAGTAGATCAGGCAGTTTATGACTGGATATGATCATATAAAATACATCTTTGTATTCTAACACTGCTAAATGACCTCACATTTACACAATTCATGGGTGTTGTTTTAATTATTAGTATTGTCACGTCTCTTTTAATTATTCACAATCCCCAAAAGCAATTTCCTCTGTTCTCAAGCCCGGATAAAGTATACAGATAAGCCTGCCTTCCAGAGAACGGCAATGTCATGGAGAAAGTTAAAGAAAAAAAATGTAAGAAAGATTTACATGGCACCAAGGCAACTTGTGTGTAACCTGAGCCTTATAAACTGTATTAATAGACAGACAAAATATATAGCGCCTGTTAACATCACCTCAGTGTGCTTTTAATAGTTTACCAGTACGCTCAGTATACTGTTTCATGTTTTGACAGTTTCAGCTGTATTTACAGATAAAGAACATAATATGAAGTGAATATGGGGCGATAAGGCTCTCAGATATAAAGGGCATGTTATTAAATTCTTAATGTCATGCAGTTATTTCGGTTACACTTTATTTCGATAGTCCACTTTAGACATTCTACTAACTATAAGTAACTTTGAGTGCTGGAACTCCTGGACAGTTTAATTTGTTGTGTTAAAAAGATGAGCATGCTGCAAATGACAGCCAAATGGACCAGAAGAGGCCCATCTAAACAAGCATCAATAATAGATGGGACCTGTCCCGAGCACAGCGCTCAGCAGGAGGGCCGTATGACAATCCACACCGTCTGTGGCCCCGAGTCTCAAAGGGCCCATGTGCCATTGATCTTGACCCCCCTTGCACCTCCTCGTCCTCTCTAACAACACTTATGGGACTTAAGCAGCTCCTCAATCTTTAATGTCTGCTTAAGCCAAAAAGAATGCTAATTTCTGTGGCCTGCCACCAATTTCCTCCCTTTTTTTCTTGTTTCTATGGTTCTCTGAAATTACAAATCTCTTTTCCCTACGGTCCTATTTAGATCTGCACTCTACAGCTGGGGACGATTACCCATAGGGAGCCGGAGGGGGGAAGGGTCGCATTTTGGAGTCGCTCAGGAAGTTATGAAGGTGGCGGCTGTGAGATAGAGGCTATGGAGGTGGGGAGCGGCAGACCTCAGGCCCAGAGGGGGGCTTTCACCCTGGGCACGGCCTGACCTGGGGTTCCCCGACCACCTCCAGAAGTGAGAGCCGCGGCACGTCTGTGAAGATTAGCCAAAACAAGGAAGAAAGGAAAGACGTGGGATGAAAGAGAAAAAGAAAATGAAAAAGAAAAAAGAAGCGACCACCCTCCCCAAATCTGCCTCACCTCCTACTGTCATGAAGGAGGCAGTGGGTCATCTTTTTATTTTGTTATTTTGTCTGTTTCTACTTGAGACAGGGGCTTACTTTGTAATGATCCTATGTGTCCATATAATCATATTCACCTCATTGGTGTCATTATACACAAAAAAAAAGACAGGTGAAAATTAATTTTAATATTTTTTTTACTAGGGGATTTTATGTTTAAAGGTTAGTAAGATATTTTCATGTTTTTTTTTTCTTATACTCACCAAGGATTTTGCATTTGCTTGATAGAAAATACAGCTAAGATCTTTCAGAAATCATGATATCCTTATTATTATTAATGTTGGAAAAAAGTTGCGTTGTTTAATATTTTTGAGGAAACCTTCAGTAACACTCTAAACGAATGATTACAATAGATTAAAATACCAAAATTCACCACCATTACTTCCTTTTAAAGCAGTAGTTTATCCAAAAATTTTAATTCAGTAATTATTTGCATTATTTACAATATTTACATTATTTGGAACACAAAATATTATTCTGAGTATTATTCTTTTTTTTAACAGATCATGACATTATCAAATGGCATATTCTTGTGTCTCACGAACAAACGGCACTGACTCATAAAAGCACCATATTTATTTAATCAAACTTTTACATATTTATACCGTATATTTATCAAAATATTTATTTTATGTCGCAAGGGGGAAAAAATAACAAAAAGAAAACAAGTTTTGAACAACATGAGGGTGAGTAAATAATGTCAGAATTTTCATTTTTTTGGATAACTATCTCTTTAAGCCTTGGCTGTCAGTAATTATTCATTGATCTCATGGGTTAACTTTATTACCAGCCTGTCCCAATTAGAATATTAGGAAGCAAGCAAACCAATTCATTAATGACACCTTTTATGTTCCTGCGTGGGAAGTGCTGCAGGTGGTGCATTATGGGACGTCAGAACAATAAACATCAAGTGAATGAACATTGAGACAGATATATGATTGCATTCATCTAGAGTTGAAGAGTCTTTTGTATTTGAAGTGCCCCCTGCAACTTTAATAATTCAACGTCTGCTGTTACCTCTCCTATCCATCCTTCGCTCACTTTCTCCTTCTCTGTTTCAGTAGAAATGGTATCTATCGCGTGCCACTCAGGGGAGGCAACACAAATGTGAGTCACCCATCTTGCAGTTTGTGTGAGTGTATTGTGTTAACACCATATTGGCAGTTCTTGTTTTGTCTTAGCTGTCTTCTTGGCTCTCGACGGCTAACGTTAACGCTCCTCTGTCTTTTCACACAATCGGATCTTCTCGTCTCCTGAGCCGCAGTGACTAAATTAGCCCTGGGACGCCCACTGTACGCTCTCCCGCAAGCAGAGATCAACCATCAATCACTCAACACCATTACTAACAGGTCAGCCTGAGCCATGTTCTCTACACACACGATACGAGAGACCACACCTATTAAAATGATTGATCTATCCATCCGCACACCTCTGTGGTGGCTTTCCTCCTTATTTCAATAACAGCACGTATGTTGCAGGTTATTGCGTCTCGTGTATTAAAAATTCAGCCGTGCACCTTAAATAAATGATACAACATGGCACTTCAAAGCCGCTTATTTTGCAGCTCTTAGCGCGCTCAAATGGGCCGCGACCTTTCAACCGCCAGGGTCTTCATGTCCCGGTTCAGAGGCTGACCCTTGAACTTGAGCTAGCATCTTCCACTGCCCGGCATTTATCAAACAGATAATTAAAGCTCATGGAGAAGCAGGTTCCTCTAGACCTCGCCGGGGCCAGGGGTGATATCATTATCCTGGGAAGCTTTGTGCTGTGACTCCTCCTGGACCCGGTCATTAAAACAGCCTGCCTTCGTTCATTATGGATGTGTTGTGTGCTCGCTTGGGCCTTTGTTCGCTGTATAACCTGCCTGCCTCTGAAGAGTCAAAGCGTGAGTGATGGGAGAAGAAGGTGTGTGAGACGAAAAAGAGACAGACGGAGACAGATAGGAGTGTCTGCGGAAGTGGGAGGAAGGTAAGCATGCGTTAACAGGGCTGGGAAAGCTACTTTGAAAGTGCAAATTGCAAAGCTACAGTACAAGCTAATCATAAACTGAAGTAGTGACAGTCAGAACACTGTTTTGAAAAAAAAGTAGTTAGATATGCAGCAAGATACAAACAAATCATTGCTATATTAGTTAGTTAAGGCAGAAATATGCTAAAAAAATACATCAAAATAAATAATTTGGATATTACTATCGAAAGATCCAATATACTGTAGGCTCATTGGAAAAAACGTGCCTCTAAATACATTTCTGCAAAACTGAGAAAACTTACCTACATACGAATCGTTACAGTTTCCAGTTGAAATAAACATAGAGGCAAGTAAAACTCTTGACAACTTTTATTCCTTTTCACACAAAGTATGATTTGCAGGTCCACAGTTTTGATTAATAAAGCCACATTTTTTGCAAAATTACTTGAGGAATATCATGTTATGAATTCAAAACAATTTTAACATGCTGCGGCATTTAAAAACGGATACTTTTGAACGTTAGCGTCACATATCCAGCTTCATATGAATGGGTTTTTATATTCAGTAGGTTTGCTCAGTAGCTCATGCAGTATGGAGTTTCGACTTGAGCGGTGAAGAGCTTGGGTATGAATCCTGTGAAACTATGGTTCCACAAAATAGTTCAAACCTGCATATAAGGGAATTCAAATGGCACGGTTGCATCAACAAATCCATTTTTATACCAGTTTTGCAATTGTTAACACTATCGGGTAGGTTTAGGGTTGGGTTTGGTGTAGGGGATATTTCCAACACGATAGAGCATTACATTTTAGTGACACTCCTCGGATATTTAAATTATGAACCACCGCGATACATACTTGAATCAACGTAATAAAAACACAGCAACGAATGCCTATATCAAAGTAAAAAAAACGTGCCAGGGTCACGTATTGAACCCACGATTTAGCGCCACTTACTGGACGTTTCACTATGAAACTGCCTCGAAACATGCAGTAAGGTGCGTAATAATGGTGTTGCAGAAATGTATTTAGAGGCACGTATTTCCAGTGAGCCTGGGTTGCAAAGATAACGTATAATTTAATCTGAGCCATATTTTGGTTGGCAAAAAAAGACCTTTTAAATGAATCAACAAATCTTAACTACTTATACGTGTACTAAGTACAATAAAAAACACTATGGTTTACATAACTAAGTCAAAAACATAGTATAGTACAGGGAGATGAATAGGTGAATCATTTTTGTATTTATGTTCACTCACTCACTCACTCACTCACTCACACAAATCATCTGAACAAACCGATTTAATGGAATAAATCACACTTTCCATCACTACATACTACATACATTCCAACACAACACTACATTCATTTAAGATGAACTGATTCACTAAAATTACTTAGACTTTCCAACACTACACATGAAGGTCAGGACACACCAAGCCTACGGTCGGCTGTCGGTGAGCATCTGTCAGGTTAGTTTGTTTGGTGTGCTCCACACGTTGGCTCTCGTCTGGCTCACATCGGTGACAGTTTGCCCGATTCAACATGCTGAATCGGCGTCGGGAGTGAGAACTCTGATTGGATGTTCAGTTTAGCGAACGAGTCAGTGCCTGAAAATTAAAGCGAAAATGATAAAAACTAGTAAGTAAATGAAGGCGGCACAGGCAGAGGGCTGTTAAAATGTTACGTGATCTTTCCCAAGCATTCCGATATGCGATTATTTTCATAACAACATGAGCCACTTAAAATGAAGAAAGTCAATAACATAACTGATATTCAAATTGGTAGGCAAGTGCTGCATTGTTTACATTTTGTGTCCTGAACAATTGGTGTGTCCCAGCCTTGAGAGAGTGGACTATTTAGGATCAATGTAGAGTCAATGGAATGAATAAATCTTTTCAATCATCTGAGAACAAAGACCGTTTGATATGAGCTGATGCACTAAAATGAATCAGACTTTTCTATGCTACATATAAGGTCAACAGAAAACCAATTAGGTTATCGCGTTTGTTTCCCTCAACTCAAACTCATTAAAAAAGCAATGTTGTGATCGGTCGCACTACACCATGACTCATTATAATATGTCTATCTACACTGTTATAAAGATAGCTTAAAGGGACAATTCAAACAAAAATGAAATTTCTGTCATCATTTACTCACACTGACTTCTATAGTATGGAGCGAAAGACATACAGTGGGTCAAGCAACTGCTTGGTTAGCAACATACTTCAAAATACATTATTTTATGTTCCGCTGAAGAAATAAATTCAAGTTTGGAACAGCTTGGGGGTGGGTAAATGATAACATAATTTAATTTTGGGGTGAACTATCCCTTTAACTACTGCCACACTATTGAAAACTCTAGTTAAGATATTAGCGTTGCTATTTTTAGTTAGCTATACTCCCTAACACTGCTTATCAACTATGAAACTTATTCTGCAGCATCCAGGAAGGAATTATGAGCAGCTTTATTTACTGAAAAACAGTTTAGATGAGGTGTGAGAAGCACTCGTGCCCCCAGTAAACAAGATCGATGGCCCAATCAAAGCAAATTACGGGCCTTCTGGGAGGAAGAACGCTCACACATAACCATTTCCAGCCGCATCCCTCCAAATCCCTCTCTTTTATTAATAACAACACAGAGCTGATCTTAGGTCAGCTATACGGCATGTAATAGCCTCATAACACCGGTGCAACGCTCAAAATGCTCCTCCACTGAAACGAGATAGAGGCCTTATTACATTAGTTCCTGCCGTGTGGGAACTAACACGTGTCCGCCAGTTAAATTTGCTGCGGTGGCAGAGGCACATCGGTTTAATGGGACTGTGATGTTGTTCTGCGGAAATACACCGAAGCACCATTGTTTCCATGACAATCAGTTATCTGTAAACGCAGCACAATTTCATTCGTGATTTTAATGGGCAGCAACGACATAGACGGTCGCTAAAGACAAAGGAAAAGGCTGTGAAAACAGACACACCGACTCTCTCTCTCTCTTCCTCTCACAGTAATGAAATCAGATCTCCTGTGCACTTCAACTGTTTTGAAAATGACTCCGTTGAGGAAAGCACAAACGTTTCCGTGAGTTGCGTGAAATCAGAGATAGATGGAATCACTCAGTGCCGGCATTCACAATTCGCCACTTTAGAAGGAAGATAAATAGGCTGTGCTGTGGGATCTGTCCACCTTAGCTAAATTCCCTCACTCGCTCTCTCTCTTCTCGCTCTTGTTTCTCTTCTGCTCTGTTCTGCTGATGTGTGCAGAACACAACAAACTCCACATGAAAAGGGAGAAAAAATGAGGCTAATTTTCATTAAAAGATGACAGTTTTAACGGCAAATGAACATGCAAGACTGCTGATAACGTCTTGCGCTAATGAACCGACTCAGCGTTTCTTTTCCTTTTTGGGGGGGCTTGACTGGCAATTACCAACACTTCGTTTTTTCTCTCTTTCTTTCCCACATTCTCTCCTCCCAGAGGAAGTTGTTTTTTTTCCCGCTAGTCCAATTTGTTCCTGTGACTTTTGAACTTTGGCTGGGAGGAGGCAATTTATCAAATCATAACCGTAACAAAAATTTAATGAATTAAAGGTGCTGTGAGCAATGTCAGCCGGTTTGCTAACTTATGCTAGACTAGCCAATGAACTAGGCCATCCTTCACTCACACGTCTTCTCTCCAAAATTTGCCAAATGTGCAAACCTAAAAATGTAAAACAAAGACAGAGTTTCTAAAAGTTTTCTGATAAAAATATGAAAAAGAGAGTCAGCACAGCAAGAAACCTATTTCAGACATTTCTATCAGCTAACAGGGACATACTAGGGGGCTGGGCAATGAATCATTTTATATTCATTTGCAATTTTGCCTTCTAACAATTATGAAAACAATATAATCAGGATAACACTATTATTGTATTGCATTATGTTTTGAAATTCTCTCATTTTATCTTGCATTATAAATCCAGTGCAGCCTATTTTTTATTTTTATTTTTATACAACAGTGCACTTTTGGCCCTCCCTAAAAACCTGCGTACACATGTTCAATAGAAAAAGGTGTCTCTTATTAAAAAAAACAATTCACTAATTACCTGCAATATCCATTTGAAATGAGAACCAGTGGCAGTAAAAAAAAAACAAAAACTTTTGGCCCTCCCTAAAAACCAGCGTACACATGTTCAATAGAAAAAGGTGTCTCTTATTAAAAAAAACAATTCACTAATTACCTGCAATATCCATTTGAAATGAGAACCAGTGGCAGTAAAAAAAAAAACAAAAAAACAAAGAAACAGTTTTAATACTTTTCACACAAATTATGATTACAGGGCAGATTTTCAGTTCGTAAAGACTGTGGATCCTTGCAAAAAATTACTTATATAAAACACTTTTAACATAGTGTATTATTTGTAAACTAATACATCACATTACCATTTGTATGGCTTTTCTGATGTAGTAAACTTGCTCAGTAGCTCACCTGGTACAGCACCGCGCTTGCAATGCAAAAGTGCTCAAATATGAGTCCTGTGAAACAAGAGTCACCATAAAAGAGCTCCAAGACTTGAAGGAGCACGCAAAAAATGGCATGGTTGTTTTTATCTCACATTTGCATTTGTTACCACTACTGGTCTATAGGTGGTACGTTGTTTTTAAAAGTAATGTATCATTAAAGGAATAGTTCACCCAAAAATGGAAATCTTGTCATCATTTACTCATCCTCATGTTGTCCCAAACCTGTATGAGTTTATTTCATATGTTGAACATAAAAGGAGATATTCTGAAGAATGCTGGCAATCAAACAATTGATGGTGCCCATTTACTTCCATTGTATTTCTTTCCCTATGGAAGTCAATGGGGACCAACAACTGTTTGGTTCTTAAAAATTCTTAAAAATATTTTTTTTTTTTATATTCAACATAAACTGAAAATAAACAGAAACAGAAACTTAAACAGGTTTGGAATGACATGAGGGTAAATGATGACAACATTTTCATTTTTGGGTGAACTATTCCTTTAATGATCAATCACTTTTAAAAATAACATAACACCTTGACCAGTAGTGGTAACAGATCTAAATGTGAGATAAAAGCAACCATGCCATTTTTGCTTGATTCTACATGTCTTTGTAAATGATGACAACATCTTTATTTTTAGATGAAAACCTTAGCACCGTTCTCTGTACATTTAATTTATGAACTGCCACGATACATAAAACAACCATTGTAATAAAAAGTTCCCGTTCATCTGTTTTGAAGAAAACTCTCCCTCAAAAATGTCTATGAAATCTGCTTTCAAATGGTCACTGGAGACATTTCAGATGATAATACCAGCTGCATCTGGTTATTACTCTATCAAAGTGATCTATAAAGTTCATAGTCAAATAGTTGATCAGTATAACGTACTAGCTCTATACATTTGCTTAGACTGCTCCATATGTTCATACGGGCTAAACAAAGATGGGCTAGAGTTCCTAAATTATTATAAACTTAGCAACCTCAATTAACCCCTCGATCAGTCCTCTGCTGCAGTCGTGATATCATTCCATCTCGTCTAGCCAAAGTTTTGACAGCTCAGTTTGAAACCAGCAGCATTACAGATATCAGATTCCTGCTGATTGGAGGGGGATTTCCTGTTTGCTGTTCTGAGTCATGTACTGAAACATTTCTCATCCCATTCTCACAGCACTCTAAAGTTGGAGATAAAGTGTCCACACCCTGTCAAAGTGTTTCGCTGTCAGACTACTGTCTTTCGGGTCAAAGTGAGTTCTCTAAATAAAAGATGTCATGCTTTACCTTCTGTTGGGACTTAATGGGTGATGCATCAGTACTATATTTGGTATTTAAAATAAATAAATAAATAAAACTAAGTAAATCACATTTAAAAATAAAAGGATTCACTATATAATGTATTAATCTAATGTTAGTTTCATTAATAATAATAATAATAAAAACAATACATTATATAATTCTTAATAAACTAAATATGTAATATTAACATTATTATTGTTATTATAATATTGCATTTTATTATTATCATTTAAAAGTTTATTATTATTTACTATTCATTTATTATTATTTATCATGTGTTTTTATGTTATTATGTGTTTTAATGATATCAATTTAATTTGTATGTAGTTAAATTATATCAAGACGACTATCTGTCCTTGAGAATCACTTCAGTTAAATGCTCTATAATTATATTTAATCTGATATTCCCTTAAAAATGACACAAAAATGTGTTTAAACACATCTCAAGCAAATACTGTGAGGAACTGCTTGTCAGCATTAGAAAAAATCCACCAAAAGTAACAGATTGCTGCAGACAGAAGTCGCTGGTCTCTCTCTCTGTTCTGTATCCACAGAAAGGCAACAAACCAATGATTGGTTCCCAGGGGATGGATGGAGTGGAACGCGTCCCAGCCGGCACACTGACCTGATTATCATTGTCAGATCTCTTCTTCCACTCCGGGACTGAGTCTGTCTGTCCTAGGATCTGTCACTTGTTCGCTTCTGCGGTCACCCATCCTCTTTCCTCCTTCTGAAATAGAGTAATACAGTTTTTTTTTATTTCTCTTTTTTCAATTTCCTGTTCACTTTTTGTATAGTAGAAGCTATTTATACACACTCTGCGTCCCTGATAGAGATGAACTGAGACAGAATCAAAACACTGAGAGTTCATCAGTGAAGATAGTGACAGGAAGCTGCCAAAAACAACCATCGCCTCACACACACACACACACACATCCATTCTCGGCAGGGTCAGACTCATGCTGTCAGCAGCCCCATCAGCTGAGCAACATCCCTTTGAAAAATCGTCTCGCTGATTTTTCTATTTACAAGCTGGCTGTGGAACAGCATTTATCCCATAATTACACCACTGTCACTGACAATTTTCATACAAATCATCAGGGAAAATTGAAAACGGACCCAAAACTCTGTAAGGCAACATTTCCATTCTGTAAAAACCTTGCCAAACATCTTCTTCACTGCTTTTCAGGGAAGCAGCAGGGGAGGATGTCCAATGAGAAAGACGCATAAATGTCTTTCAAAGTTAACAGGAGTGACGCTGAAGTATTTGGATGTTTTAAATGACCCAGCTAATGAGGAAAATCAGCGATCACTTGGCAGCTGGGGACTTTCCATGTGGTTTGCATATAATGATACAGTGGATAGTTTTTATTGATTGCACATGAAAAACACATGTAAATGCATTCACACATGCATGCAGACATGCTTGAACCCTAAAATGCAAATGCATCCAAATGTTTTGCTGTATCTTTCATATAGTGGCCTTTTGCAGAAATTTCTCAATTTAGGTGTTTTTGATCAGATATGGCATTAATTAAATAATCATAAAGTCTTTTCAATAGTTTGGGGTTGGTAAGATTTTATTTTATTTATTTTATTTTTTTTAAGAAATCTGTTATGCTCACCAAAGCTGTTTTTATCAAAGATTTATTTGACCAAAATACAGTAAGAACAGCGATACTGTGAAATGTATTACTCTTTTTTTTTTTTTTACATTTATCTGTCTTAATATTTATTTTAAAGTTATATAATCATTTATTATTTACATGTATAAGAATTAATTCTTGTGATTACAAAGCTGAATTACTCCAGTCTTCAGTGTCACACAATCTATTAGAAATAATTCTAGTATGCTGATTTGGTGCTCAAGAAACATTTCTTATAATTATCAGTTGAAAACAGTTGCGTTGCTTAATATTGTATTGCTTAATAGAAACCTTGATTCCTTTTTTCAGGTCTGTCTGATGAATAGAAAGCTCAAACGAACATAATTTATTTAAATCTTCTGTAACATTACGAATGTCTTTACTGCCATTGAACTAATCCTTGCTGAATAAAAAGTTTTAATTATAAAAAAAAAAAAAAAAACTTTTTGAACAGTGTTCCTCATCCATTGAGTGTTGTTGTATTAAATACTTTGACTAATTTGACCAATAACAACTACCAATAAGAGCCACACTGTTATGCATTTTGCCAATGTTCCCACAAAAATAGTGCAGACCAAGTTATCTTGGGTCTGGCAGTGTGTTCTATAGGGGTTCATAGCTGACATTCATTAAAACAGTACACATGGAGGGAGGCTTATAAAATATTTTTAAAGAAAATAACCAACTGTAGCTAAAATCAGAATTTAATTAATCAATATTCTCTATTCAAAATGTTTTGCTTTGTCTACCATTATATCTGTGTTTGCTTATATTATACCATCGAGCACAAAGGCCTGTTTCTTAATCCTAATAAGATCAGGATCTCTGACTGCTCCCTCACATTCCTGCTTTTATTCAATTACATTCATCTCATCTGTTTTTATCCCTCCTCCCTTCTCAGCTTTTTCTCTTTTTCTCGCTCTCCCTCTCTACTCATCCATCACTCTTAAACGGATTTGTTCCTGTCAAGCTGATTCATTTCTGTACCATATATAATCTCTTTTGTTCCATTCCTCCATAAGCTATACAGTCCAGTTCTGTGATAAATGCGGCAGGATCCGATCTTCACAGTCAGGGCTCAAAACGCTTCGTATAAATGCTGCTGTGCCTCAGTTTCAAGTCTGTTGTGAACCTGTCACAATATAATACAGACAAAGAAATAAATGAAAACTATATTGGATCTGAAAGCAAACATGTGACCTGCAAGTGAGCGCTGCTACAAATATTATGAGAAAAGATTAGCCAATCAAAAGACTGCGTCTGCATAAAAGTCCTCAAGGTACAATAGCAAAGTCTAAAGTTCAAAGAGGAGGAAAATGGTGAAAAACTAACCTATTACTGTTTTTGCTGGCAAGAAACCTTGACGAGTGGACCTCAAGGAAAAATTAAAATGACATGACCCTTAAAATCAAAGGCTTGTATTTGGTAAAAGGACATGAAGGACATGTGAGAATGTGAAGTGCAAGGGAACGTGGGTGAAATGAATGTGGCGCCTTCATTAACCACATTAAACTTTGCTCTCACTTTGTATTAGTGCTTTTTGCATAACTGTCACAGCATGGTGACAAGATAGCTTGAACTAAGAAGAAAAGAAAGCCTAGCAGATGGCTCGCATTAACACAACAGCTCTATGACTCTATGGTGAATATTATGTGATAGATATGATACCCAGCGGAGAGCTGGCATACTTCAAAGATAATAACATTGTGCAAATACATTACAGAGGTGGAAAGTGTCAATAAAGAATAGAGGCTGTGTTTGCATGTGTTTAAATAAACATGAAAGCAGGATACTTATGTTTTATGCTCAACAGGCCAAGCTATAACATCAACTATATATACACATACCACAATCACACATACCGTACATGAAGAGTCACTAAATGAACTGCAAAGGAAGACCAAAGTAAAGAGATGAAAGGAGAAGCAGCACTTTTTTTCTCTTTTTTAATTTCTATTTCAAAAAATTAAGTTGTTTTGCACTTTCTATTCATCAAAGAATCTGTATTAAGCAGCAGCACAACTGTTTTCAACATTTATAAGAAGAAAAAGAAGAAGAAGAAGAAGAAGAAGAAGAAATGTTTCTTGATCACCAAATCAGCATATTGTAATGATTTCTGAAGGATCATGTGGCATAACTGCAATACATTACATTTTAAAAGATATTGAAGTTATAATATTTCACAATTTTTCATCGTTACTGTATTTTTGCTCAGATACTGTAAATGCATCTTTGGTAAGCATAGGTAGCAGTAACATGTATATATGTTTGTGTAGGTGTATATGCTGATATTTAATATAATTTAAACATCTATATTATGATGCTCTTCTAATTTACATTTACATACATTTTTAGCTATCAAATAAATCCTCTCTACCGCTGACAAATATGACAGTTATCTTTTATTTGAAACTACAGACAGAAAAGAAGAGCTTGTCTGAGACATCTCGATGTCTTATCAGGCGCGGTATTAAACAAATCTCGGCTGATTGAGCCATTTTGCTGAAACAATGGCTCCATTATGTATCATGTCACAGTGGCATCATCTAGCCAAACCCCACATGTTACAGCAGATGGGCACCATTAATCTCCACTGAGGAAGAGAGAGAAAGCACATTTCGAGGGCACCAGAAAAGGAAGAGAGAGATGAGAAACTCTACTCCAGCCAGACATTTAGCAGATTTCACACAACAGCTCTTTCTGAAACTTGACCTTTATGTATGTTAAAATACTGTATGAACAGTTGTACAGTTAAAAAGCTAAATATCAACTGTTAAGACCCGTTTACATGAAAAAAATGAAATTAAAAAGCAAAACAAATACCAGACAAAAAGTCTACTTGCTAGATTATTAAATGTAAATGTTTCTTATACTCAATCTATTCTTTATTCTTTTTTAGAATGCCTTTTCCACATGACACAAAAGTTCCTATGTGATTGGTCTGTTTTTCTTGGTGTGAAAAGACCGTAAAGCCCAATTAAGTCAAGCATTGAATAAATTAAATTGAGAAAACAACCTTGTGCGAAATATCTTTGGACAACGCTGTTAAAAGGTCATATTTTGAGTCGGCAAACATGTCCAATTGTCACTTTGACTCATGTCTGAGTTCAGGACTGCGTAAGATGGCGTGACAGCACGTGATTAAATCTATCCTATCTGATTACATACTTGTTGAATGTCGGTGACACACATAATCAACCTCAACCACTGTGAGAAAATTGCTTTGCATTGCACTGTGCAGCTATGAATGCATTACTTATATAAGGTGAGTGCAGCTGTATGGTATACAGTAGATGATTAAAACAGACCAACAAACAAAAATTATTAATCGATAAATACTGTTTTGTCAATAGCACAGATGGCCTTTGCATTGCTAAAATGAAGCACTACTAATGGATCAGCTATTAAAAATGATGTTGATGTGGTGGGGTATAAATGGTTTGCTATGCCAGTGACCCCTGTGTGTTGCTTTGTCAAAAGTATATATGTGACATAAAATACATGCATTTTTTTTAAAGAAATTAACATTTTTAAATCAGCACATTACTTTGTGAGCATGAACTTTTGAATCAGTGTTATTTTAGTATCATTAAGATGCCATGATAGTTTTATTTTGTACTTTAAAATAGTCATTATTCTTATATTTTCTGTTTTCATTTTAATGTTAGAGTTTTAGTCATTCTGGTGTGCATTTTTGTGAGTTTTATTAGTTTCCCCCCCCCCACGTTTTTATTCATTTTATTTCAGTTATTTATTTATTTATTTTTGGTTTAGTTAACTAAAATAATCGTGTTTTGAAAAGTACTGTACTTTACTTGTACTTTTACCAGATTGTTGACTATGGACATCCAGTCTTGTCTACTTTGTAGCTTGTTCAGGCTAAAAAACCCTGCAAAATATATAAAGCCATCTGGTCAGATTGGATATGTCAATGTTTTGCTAGAGCATACCTTTTTATATTTAGTATGCATCAGGCAGACTACGTGGAACAAAGTAACCGATTGTTTATGAGCATAAATAAAGAACAAGCAATTATCAAATTAACTGCAGCAAAAAGCTAGTGCCAGAAGATTGAAGTGATGCGTGTGAACAAAAAAAAAATTGTTACATGACATTCTCACGTTATTTACTTTCTAAAACTGTCAAACCTGCACAAAATCAACATTAGGAAATTAACAGATTTTTTACAGTGTTTTAGTGTAAAGTAACATTACAGTATCATTATTTATTGCTGAAGTCAAGCAAATATTAGCTTTTCACAATGCAACGCCGTGTCATCGAGTTCCAGTGACTATTTGTTTTTGCGCTCTGCATGCTCTCTGTGATGTTTCACTCAGAGTCTGGTTCGCATTAAAATACTCATTTCAGTAATGCAGCACAGCTTTAGTGAAATTGAATTAATTACCTAATGAATTTAATAATGATTCTGTCCCCTTCTCTCTCAGATTATTTCCAGATAACAGAGGGGTTTTGGGTTTCAGGGCAAGAACTGCTGAGACTCAAAACATGAACAAAGCTTTCAGATTACTGTTGTCTTGTTTGGAATCAGTCCTAAAACAGCATGTAAGTAACAGATACCATAAAGATGTCATAAAGAAGACGAGTTTATTACTGTGGCTACTCATTTCAAAGTATTTAAAGTTGTGTTTATGTAATCTTGTTGTTTCTGATGTTGAGAAATGAACACAAAATAAGATTAAACCATTCTTTCCGATGAATATCAATGTATAAAACACAGTGCTGCAATACCAAAGTTATGACGCCATTAAAATGATGCCATTATAATAATTAGAATGAGATACAGGGGTAGATATTTATGCGGATATGGTGTACACCTACCAAACACAATCAAGTGTTCACACACACACACACACACACACACACACGTATGCACACACAATGGCCAAAGATAATGAACAGCAGAGGTAGAGGGATTCTACAGAAAGAATGAGAGAGGGAATTAGAGTCCTGTGAGCTGAAGTGCTCTACTCGAGAGCTCCACAATGGCAGCCCACCCTTGCCTGTGGCACTGAGAAGGTTGTTTCCTGGGCAACAGAGAGTTGAGCGCAGGGCATCGGTCTCTGAAGTGTGTATGAAGAGCTGTGGACCCAAGCCAATAGTTCACCTCAGGAACAAAAACACTGATGGAGTCACACACACACACACACAATGTTAGTAGGATGTAGCCATTTCAAAAACTAAACATTTACTTCTGCACCCAGCAGCAGCAACCCTATAAACATGTAAAAATGTCTAAAACACTGTGGAACACTGTTGGTGGATAGACTCAAAAAATTGTTGAGCTAATACAACAAAGGCTGAATGCGGAAACTTAAATTTCATTGTATAGTTAATTTAAATAAATAAATAAATGATACATAGGGAAGCAATATGGCAACTCTATCATTAGCATAACAATGGTAACATTTGCAGGTGTATGATTATTAACAGAGAAGATAATTTGCCATTTTTTACATCGACACTACCTTTCAAAAGTTTGGGGTCTGTAAGATTTTTGTAATGTTTTTGAAAGAAGTATGTTATGCTCACCAAGGCTACATTTATTTAATCAAAAATACAGTAAAAACAGTAAAATTGTACAATATTATTATAATTTAAAATAACGGTTCCCCTTCAGGAACTTGAGCTGCGTCGAAACGCTATGGGAACGCCTTCAGTGTGACCACACTCTGAATCACGTGTGCAATCAGTCCAATGGATGGGCAAGACATCACAGGCGGGGTGATGTAGCATCCAGGAAGCTTAAAAGCACGTGCGGAGGATACAGCGGCAGCTTTCTGTCATTCCGCAAGCGCTCTGTGTGTGTGTCAGTCTCTATCCATTTGTGAGTTTTATTTAGTGTTGTCTGTCCCTCACTATAAACCATGAGGAGTCGAGCGATAAGACAAAACACTTGGGCGAGAGCAGACAGCGTTTCAGACTGTATATTCCTCCCTGCTACATTACGGGTGGGGATACACACAGTCTGTGCGTTGTCTGCTTGGGAGGGAAGCACGCAGAGTCAGCTCTCGAGGGAGTTGACTGGCTGCATTGCAAGCGTCTGACGCTGCATACGCTTCTTTCTCCCAGACCTAAGAGATTGCCATGTGTTACACAGAGGTGGTCTCTTACATCAACCACCAGGGACGCTCTCACTGAGAGCAGTTCACATCCCTGGGCATCTCAATATGGGAGTAGACATCCTGTTGAGGCAGGGGCTGAGGCCCGGGGAATGGAGGCTTCACCCCGAGGTGGTGAAGCAGATTTGGAGAGTTTTGGGCGAGGCTCAGGTGGACCTGTTTGCGACACAGGAGACATCGCACTGTCCCCTCTGGTTCTCTCTGACTCATCCAGCTCCTCTCGGACTGGACGCTATGGTACAGACTTGGCCGAGGCTTCGTCTGTACGCCTTTCCCCCGATTGCTCTGCTCCCGGGAGTTCTGGAGAGAGTACTCCAGGATGGGGTCCGTCTACTGCTAGTGGCTCTTTTCTGGCCGGGCCGAGTATGGTTCTCGGACCTGGTGTCCCTTCTTGACGGCTCTCCATGGGAGATTCCCGTCAGGAGGGACCTCCTCTCTCAAGCGGGGGGCACCAGAGTTCACCCATGCCCGGAGCTGTGGAAGTTGTGGGTGTGGCCCCTGAGGGGGCACAACTCGTAGCTTCCAGTCTCTCAACCGAGGTTGTTGAGACCATCCTCCAATCCAGAGCTCCCTCAACGAGGAAACTGTACGCCTTGAAGTGGAAGCTTTTCACTTCTTGGTGCAGAGACCACCCGCTCGACCCAGTTAACTGCCCAGTTGGTACAGTGCTGGAATTCCTGCAGGCCCGATTCTCCGCAGGGTTGACCCACTCCACCTTGAAGGTCTACATGGCGGCCATTGCGGCCTACCACGCCCCTTTCGGTGGCCAGTCAGTGGGCAGACACCCCCTAGTTACACGTTTCCTGAGGCTGAGGCCTCCAGTACGATCTTGCGTCCCCCCGTGGGACCTGGCTGTGGTGTTAGAGGCTCTCTGTAAACCTCTTTTCGAGTCTATAGAGGAGATATCTGATCATCATCTTACTATTAAGACTATCTTTCTTCTGGCGATTTCTTCTCTCAAGAGAGTTAGGGATCTGCAGGCCCTCTCAGTGGCCTCTTCTTACCTAGACTTTGCGCCCGGTCTGGCCAAAGCGTTTCTCTACCCTCGATCGGGTTATGTACCTAAAGTTCCCTCCTCTACACCATGGCCTGTCGTACTCCAGGCCTTCTGTCCTCCTCCCTTTCGGGAGCCTAACCAGCAGAAGCTTATCTGTATGTGTCCAGTGCATACTTCCGGCATCCCTGCGAGCGTTTGCTTCATTTCCCAGAAGCTGCCGCTGTATCCACTGCACGTGCTTTTAAGCTCCCTGGTCGATTCGTCACCCCACCCATGACATCGCGCACATCCATTGGACTGATTACACGTGATTCAGAGCGTGGTCACGCTGAAGGCATTTCCATAGCGTTTCGACACACATTTGGACATTTTCACTTAGGGGTGTACTCACTTTTGTGACCAGTGGTTTAGACATTAATGGCTGTGTGTTGAGTTATTTTGAGGGGACAGCAAATTTACACTGCTATACAAGCTGTACCTCACTACTTTACATTGTAGCAAAGTGTCATTTCTTCAGTGTTCAGTGTCACATGAAAAGATATAATAAAATATTTACAAAAATGTGAGGTGTGTACTCACTTCTGTGAGATACATATAATATAATATATATATATATATATATATAAACAGAAAAAAAAAACTTACTGATCTCAAACTTTAGAATGGTAGTGTATCTCAGTCAGGTCCTAGTGGTGTTCCATTAAATTTTTTTATAGTAGGAAATTCCGATTTCTGAGTTGAATTGAATGCAGTTTAAACATTATTGTATGAGAAAATAAACCAATATCCATGTTTAATGTTAAGTTATATGCTGTGCAATACTTTAATAATTAAATACTCTGCAAATGGCAGCACAGTAACTATTATTCACAATAGCCTACACCAGGGGTTTTCAAACCTGTCCTGGAGGGCCCCCAGCCCTGCACATTTTGTATGTCTCCCTCATCTAACACACCTGATTCCATTCATCAGCTCATTAGTAGTAACTGCAAGCACTAAATTAGGTGTGTCTGATTAGGGAGACATACGAAATTCCGATTTCTGAGTTGAATTGAATGCAGTTTAAACATTATTGTATGAGAAAATAAACCAATATCCATGTTTAATGTTAAGTTATATGCTGTGCAATACTTTAATAATTAAATACTCTGCAAATGGCAGCACAGTAACTATTATTCACAATAGCCTACACCAGGGGTTTTCAAACCTGTCCTGGAGGGCCCCCAGCCCTGCACATTTTGTATGTCTCCCTCATCTATCTAACACACTTCCATTCATCAGCTCATTAGTAGTAACTGCAAGAACTAAATTAGGTGTGTCTGATTAGGGAGACATACAAAATGTGCAGGGCAGGGGGTCCTCCAGGACAGGTTTGAAAACCACTGGCCTACACTACATATTGTAAGGTAAAACAAAAAGGAAGAATTTTGCATGCTAATGAGCGCTACTGCTAGCAAGTAATAATAATGAAATTCAGTTACGTTGATATGTAATTTCACTGCATTTTAATCAGTATTTGATTTTACAGTTTATTTTACTCTTAGCAAAACTAATGTTCAATGTTGAACCACTGTCTACAATTGAATTAAAGGAATAGTGCACCCAAAATTGAAAATGTTGTCATCATTTACCCTCATGTTGATCCAAACTTGTACAAGTTTTTTCTTATGTTGAACACAAAATAAGATATTTTGAAGAATTATGAAGAACTAAGCAGTTGATGGTCCCCACTGATTTCCATAGTAGGGAAAGAAATACAATGGAAGTCAACTGTTTGATTACCAGCATTCTTCAAATATCTTTCATGTTCAACATTAGCAAGAAACTCATTTGGTTTGGAACAACATGAGGGTGAGTAAATGATAACAAAATTTTCATTTTGGGATGAACTATTCCTTTAAGTTCAGCGATTTTTTTTTATTTATTTTTTTTCCAGATATGATTTTCTAGATACTTACAAGACAGACAGATAAGCTGCAAATGAAACGTCTGAATGTCTACACAAAACAATCAATGTCCTGACCTTCGAATCAGTATTCAGGACCCATCTGGTTTATTCTCTTCCTTTTGTATGTATTATAGATCTTTAAATTTAATTTTCCTCACCAGAAAGTTTTGCCAACAGCACTGTGTTTAAAGCACTAAAAATTCCCTCAGCAAAATCTTGACACCAGTCTTTCACTTTGACACATAACATTCACTGTCACATGCTTCCCTTTGAACATTTCCTACCTTTTTTCAAAGAGGGAACGTGTCATTGTCATCTTTTGCCTCTCTTGTTTACTTATTTATTTTGGATCTGAGTCGGACTACATTTCCTTCCATCCAGAGTTGCGAAGTAGCACTTTCACACACATATTTCTCTTTAACACACACACGCGAATGCACAAAAACTGTCACCTTCCACACGCTCTGCCAATGGGGACTGCATTAGAAAGCAAGAGACATATTTATAAGCCTTCTAGAAATTTCCAAGATGTATGTTGGTGGTAAAAACATCTTTCTTTCTCTATCCTGCTATACTCACATAGACACACATCAGTATATTAGATAAACAGGCTCTCACTAGAGCTGACATTCTTAAGGAGTTCAGTGCCAGCAGAGACGTGTTTGAGCACTTCTCATGCACTCATCTCCCGTAATGATGTGCTTAAAGAGAAGCAAAACCATCACTCATTCTCAACTGTTAACTCAATGAAGTCCTGCCATACATACATGCACACGCAAAATAGCTCTTGAATTATATAACGAAGGTCAAAATGCTCTTATGCTTCTGGAAACTCTTAAATGAATGATGTCTGACTAAACTTTGTTTAGCCGTAAGTCAAGATATTGTCAAATTACACTGCATATGTATTCTTAAGAATGTCATATTCTTTAGAGGGCAAAATGTATTTCCATATATTTCAAATTTTTCTAAGTTCATTACAAAATGCATGTGGGAACAGACAGAAGAAAAAGAACTGTAGCATGTATCAAAAATGTCAGGCCATTCCACAGATACATAATAATATTCATAGGATCTCTCAAAATGACCTTTAACTTGACAAGAAGAGTAAATGTGCTTGAACTGATATCAAAGGCAGATCTCTGATAGAACAGGATATTTCCACTCAGAGTAGAATTCCAACATATTAAAATTGATTTAGACAGATGTTAATCATTTTGGGGGCAGTCGTGGCTTGTAACCCGAAGGCCACGGGTTCGAGTCTCAGGTCCGGCAGGAATCGTCGGTGGGGGGAGTGAATAACCAGCGCTCTCTCCACCTTCAATACCACGACTGAGGTGAGACCCTTGAGCAAGGCACCGAAACCCCAACTGCTCCCTGGGCGCTTCAGCAATATGGCTGCCCACTGCTCCAGGTGTGTGTGTGTGTTCACTGCTGTGTGTGTGCACTTGGATGGGTTAAATGCAGAGCACAAATTCCGAGTATGGGTCACCATACTTGGCCACACGTCACTTCACTTTCACTTTAATTTTGCCGGTATGTGCACTTCAGTGACAAGCTTTATTCGGAGGTGAAATGAAAGCAGGGCACTATATAAACTAAATGTTCGTGATATATCTGCTATGAATTTTTGGTAAAAAAATAAATAAATAAAAAATAAATATAAAAAATAATAAATTAAAATTAAATTAATTAAATAAATTAAAATAAAATTAATTAAATAAATTAAAATAAAATAAAATAAATTAAAATAATGTATGTTTTTGAAAGAATGCTCACCAATGCTCACCAAGACTGCAATTATTTGATTTTATATACAGTATATAAAGCCAAATGTTATTACAATTAAATAGTGCTGTTTTATATTTTAATATTTTATTATGCAGTTCATTTCTGTGATGGTAATGTGCATTTTCAACAACCATTACTCCAGTCTTCAGTGTCACATGATCAGCTGCATACAGTTCACAGAAATTACTCCACCAATAAAATACAGACATTCCATTCGCTGAGTAGAAAAGGTCCTGACATTTATGGGAATTTTCCAGCTGAACAAAAGCGGCCAGACATCTTTGTGCATTCACCGCTGAGGCTCAGGCAGTCGCAGTGACACTGAACATCATAATAAGAGCTTTTCAATAGTGAGCAAAAGCGAACGAGCTGTGCCTCATCAGCACAATGATAATAGCTCTCTTTTCATCCAAATTATAATTACACATTAATAGAGTGTATAAAAGCAAAGCCATTCACTTGTGCTCTCATGAAAACATTAAGCATTTTGTCGTTCCCCTGGTTGGGTTGAGTCAGACACAGAGTAAATGTACACGCATTTCTAGAGTCTCTCTCTCTTTCATAGACTTCACTGGCCAATGGCATTCAAATGGCCTATTATTGTCTTGCTGATGCTTTGTGGGAGATTAACTGCAGACATTCAAAACTCAATGAGACACATCTGCAAACATTATACAGGACAGTTGAAGCCAATCAGGATTCAGAAAGAATGGGTAATCGGGAGACGCGGTTTATGACAAGCGCTAGATAACACTAAAGCAGAAAGGGTGATATAAAGACGGGAAGGTTAGAGGAAAGTAAAAAAACAAATTATAGGACAAGGTGAACATATCCCATAGTGCACCAGGGGAATGAGCACGTCTCCTCTGAGAAATTGGCAAGTTCTGTTTTCCTCCTCTATGAAGGACAATAAGACACATATGTATTGCTCTCGAGAAGAAAAAAAAAACAATAGAAGAAAACATTACAGAGTGATTACTACCACATGATTTATGGTGTCTAGGCAGGTAAATATTTTTCTCTGCTGTTACTATTCTAGTCACAAAGACAGCAATGTTTTGAAAGCACTGCAGAGTCAGTGTTTACACTCTTCAGGAAGTCAGTCTACCTAAAATTGACTTTGCATGTTACACTGAGAAAGGAGAAGCTATTTTAACAACCTTTCAACTTAAAAGTTGAATTGATTAAATGCGTGTTAAACTCAAGTGTGCAAACATTTACAGTTCCATTGATCTCTTCCTGAAGTGAGGGTGTGTATGCGAGGGTCTCTGGCTCTAGCGTGGGCACACCCCTGGAGAACCTCAGCCAGATCGGACTGAGCTCCGTCTGTCGGCCTCATGCTAATGAGCCTTTCAGTGTGTGGGGTGTCCTGTGATATGCACACAATTTCCACTTAAAGCAGAGAGAAACTGCTCTGCCCTTTCCACTTAATGTGATGTTAACCTGTCTGCTCCCCCTGGACCCACCCCACTCCACTCGTGTCCTCTCCCGCTCTGCAATTCTTTCCCGTTAGTTTATTTTTAGAGGGAAGAAGGAGCGGGTCACCTCTAGCCCCCTCACTCCACACACACACACACACACACACACACCAGGTTCACTCAGGGGATGGGGTATTGTTGTCTTTAGAAGAAGTCTAATTAATTAATTCAACCTGGTAATTAAGCATTTGCTTGGTAAACAATACATTTAAGTGCCTTTGGAAAGCACTCTGGTGTCCGGAAGGACCTCGGCTCTTGGTCTGTAGTTCACTGCCTGCATAAAAGAGAATTAAAACCAGCACAATAACAAACATTTAGAGCCTTTTAGACATGCATATAGTTTACGCTGTCATGCTAATTACACTGGCGCCATGTCTCAGGTAAAAAAGGTCTTTCCTGAACACAGGTCATGTCACAAGGGAGTTTGCAAAGCATTAGGTACTAAACTGAAAGTTTAAAGATTTGATTATGATACTTCTTTTGTTGAAATGTGTTTAGATATTATGGGCAGAACACAGGCAAATGCTTTGTTGAGAACATAAACGCTGTGTGACAGTGTGTGATCATCCCCATGTGTGACATCAATGCCCAGCTAAATATTAAATCTCTTTTATGAGCCATGAGGAGAAATTAATGTTCAACACTGCGAGTTAACTAAAACAAAAACAGACTAACAACCTATGTAACTAATTAGCTAATTAATATTGTAATGATGGTCTGAGCTTATTTTTCTAACTCTTCCTTTTCCACAGGGGACCTGCAGCAAATATGCAAAGATTAATACAAAAAAGGTTAGAAAATAAATAAATAAATAAGATGATACAATATGATATCACAATAAAAACTGACTAGATCAATCCTCTTCCTTAATATTAACAACATAATCTTGCATAAAGAATGCTGTCATAAATTAAAGCAAAATATTTACGTTTAAAACTTAAATGTATTCAAATAATATCATTAGAGTAAAATATAATATAATATAATGATATTAATAATCCATTTTATTACTAGAAAAATAAAATGAACAAATTATATGTGCAAATGCAATTAAAAGACAGAAAGAATCAGAATTAAAAAAAAGGTAGAAAAATAATTGCAGGGGGAAAAAAATGATGTTATGAAATGCAAGAGTTTTGGTGCCATGATACTAAATGTATGCTACCTAAAAAGAAAAAGAAAAAACGTATTTATACATATGCAGATTTAAAAGTATATCCTAAATATTCAAAAAATATTGTACACCTTATATTCATAAATCTTAATCAGAATAAAGTCTAAGGCTTTGACAAATATTGTATTAAAATCAATATAAGAAAAAACAAAAAAACAAAGCTATAAACAAAGTAAAAAAAAGTTCCCAGAACTGGAAGTGAGAAATTACTTTCTAAAATCTCAAAGAGATAAGTGCAATATACACACATTTTTCATTCTTATGAAAGATGGAGGAATATAGAAAAGCAGTTACGCACTTCAAAAAGAGCCTGAGAATAGAAGTGTTGGGCAGCTGCCTTTCATTTGGATTTTTTCACCTTTGTTTCAATCCGTAGTTTAAGAGCGTCCAGCTGCAGAGTTCTTCAGCAGGTGCCATCTTCTTAAAAGCATTGGAAAGTGTTAAAACTGCTACTCTACAGTTTCTCATGTCCTGTTCCTGTAGTGCCAATCCAGCTGCTCGAGTTCACACAGGTGTGAGAGTATGTGCACGAGTGTGAACTCTACAGCTCAACTCTATAGCACTGAATATGCCATAATCCATCGCTATCTTTCTCCAATACAGTCAGGACATTTAGAAAAAAAGATTTCCTTTTGTGTTCCACAGAAAAAAAAGAAAAGAAAAAAAAAGACATTTGCTTATTGCAAACACAACATCAAACTTTAAGGTGGTTCTGATGAAGTGGATAAATCTGTACTAAACTGTAGTGATAAAACTGGTGACAAATGCCAGTTTAATAGCAAACATAACAATATTAATAAATATAATAATAAAAAAATGTAAGAAAGTTCATTAGATATTAGTTTTGTCATACGTAAATTACACCTAAATTCTATTCTATATCTATATCTATATAAGATTTAGTTTTATGACAAAAACGTTAAAATAAAATAAAAAATAAAAAAAGTCTACTTCAAATAAATGTTATTTATTGTTTATTTATCGTTATTGTTTATTGCAATTTATTTATTATTTAAAAGAATGCTGAAATAATGTATCAGTTTTCACAAAAACACCAAGCTATTTTAATAAAATTTAATTACTTTATTTTTGATGAATGCTTTTGAGTATTTTTCAATAAAATGTAAAAAAAAAAAAAAAAAAAGATACAGACTTCAAACTGTGTGTATTTTATTAGCTATTTATACTTTCCAAAAAAAAAAAAATACTCTACACTTAAAACTTCCAAAAACCTCTATGGTGGCAGGCAGATTTTTTTTTTAAACAGCAGTTTTGAAAATAAAGCTTCTGCTATTTTGGAAGTTATTCATTTAGATTGTCAGAGGAAAATTTGTAAAATAGATTTACAAAATATCAATGTGTCATGTCTTTGACTTTCAGTGACTCTCTCCCTCTCTCTCACACACAAACCCCCTCATTGAGCTCACAGTTTGGGATCTGTTCAAATGCTGTCTCGCCTTTCACATAATTTGCCCTTTTGCAAAGGCACTAGGTAAGAAAGCAACACAGATAAGTGGAATAATGGAGAGATTGAAATAAAGAGAGCGAGAGAGTAGCGTTAGCGGTGTAATTGAGAGAGAAGTGCTGATAAGAGCTCAACTCAGCCGTCGCACCCTAAACCACTGTCCTGTTTCAGCCCTCCCCTCCGCTCCTTTCTTCCCCTCTCCTCCGCTTCTTTCTCTCCTGCTCTGCTCCACTGACTACATGCTACTGGAGTTAACTGATAACTTGACGGCTCCATTGACTGACTCCATCTAGGCGATGTTGGTCTTTTTTCCCCCCTTTTCATCTTTTCTTTTCTTGAAAGTGTGTGCGAGTTCACTTCGAATACAAGGAGCTCTTTGTTGACGCGTACTGTACATGTACACTGAAACCTTTATGCCAAAACAGGTATAGAATTTGCTTTCTGCCTGAGAGTAACCCACAATAATAATGTCCCACTTAACCGTGAAACACTCCTTCAGCGGGTCATTCCTGTAATCCAAACATTTGTAAGGGATGGAGGCCTCCACCGGGGTTCAGGTCCACCAGCTGGTGTTTAAAGGGTGGACGGCGAACGAGGGAATGATCTGAGGAGAAAGCTGGGTATCAATGCTCACAGGGGTTTGTAGTTTGTTCTGTTTATTTACCCGCTCTCCTGCCCTTGCCCGTGTCTCTTTTTCTCTCCCTCTGTGTGTCTCCTGCCCTCCAGGCTGGGCAGGTTATGTCTGTATGAGCTAAGAGAGGAAGGAGACGAAAAGCTGACTTTAGCCAGACAAGGTTAATTCTGTTTTCCTTTCCTCTGTCACTGCCAAGAGAGGGAAAGAAAGGAGGAAAGACAGAAGAACACAAGATAAAACAAACAATAGAACAGACAAAAACAGAAAACCGAAGTTCTGTATAGGAAAAAAAAAAAAAAGCTTTTGAGATTCTACATTTTGATTTGGATGAGCTGCATTCAATGCAATGCACCTTTTAACCGTTACTTGGTGTTTATTCCATTTATTAACATTACTATTTTTAAACATAATATTTTATTATGTTGCCATTTCTGCCATTTTGTTAAAACAATTAGGCTCATGACTAAGAACACCACCTACCATAATTATTTACCAAAAACTTAGTTCAAGTTTTCATTTAGCTAAAAACTGAAATCAAAAATACAGTTTTGGTAATTGCATTTGGGTAACTAAACTGGGTATGCTGTGGGTATGATAAATTAAACCAGTCATAGTGAACTTTCATTACAGAAGTGCTGTATTTAATAAAAAAAAAAAAATGTTGTACCATTACCATCAATTACCATCACTAGTAAAATAACTGTAAGATGATTTCTCATGGCATATTTCTATAGCAAATGAAAGCAATGGAATATTTATGCAGCAAAAAGAAAGAAAGAAAGAAAGAAAGAAAGAAAGAAATGTGCAATCATCCTTGATTATTTGTACAAAGATGGGACAATTTGTTTTGATTATTGAACTCATCTCTTAAATGATACGCCACAGCCACAGTCATTCTATGAGAAGTGACGTTTATGGCAGAGCTAATGCCAGTGTGTGCCAGTCATGTCTAATATAGTTTGACTGAAAACAGTTTTAAAGGAAGTTGATCTGGACTAGCTCAGATGAAATTATATCAATATAGCAT
This sequence comes from Sinocyclocheilus rhinocerous, assembly GCF_001515625.1. Lineage (NCBI taxonomy): Eukaryota > Metazoa > Chordata > Actinopteri > Cypriniformes > Cyprinidae > Sinocyclocheilus > Sinocyclocheilus rhinocerous. The sequence goes on from NW_015647952.1 coordinate 258,400, forward strand.
AAATAAGGCATGATATGTACTGTAATATTTGAACTCTAAAAGGAAATTACATCAGAACTGCTCTATACATTTTGGGTAGAGCAGATGAAGAGTTTTTTTTTTTTTTTCTGCATTGGGAAGCTTGCTGTTTTAGCCATACATAAAATAAAGAATCAGAGATAGTGTCTAGTCACTATTTAAAAAATTATAAATCAGGACAAATAATGACTCATGCCTGAGTCTTCTGAAGTCATGTGATAGCTTTGTGTGGGCAGAAAAACTGAAATTTAGGTTGTTATTCATGCGAAAATTCACAATAATCCAAGTTTTACTCTCCATGGAATTTTGGCATAAATACTGACAAAATTTACATTTATGCATTTGGCAGATGCTTCTATCCAAAGCTACTTGCAAGAGTGTCATGCTCTACTGTTCGAGCTACAGGAATGACATGTCAACGTGTCTTTATTTAAAGCTTTGGCAGAGAAAGAATATGACTGAAAACAAGTATGTTTAAGTTTGTTCTTCACACTAAGCTACTGTATAATGTGGTATTACAGGAAATAATGCACAAATCAGACAGATAGCTTTTACAGTTTTGTAGCTGTCCTTGGAAAGAGCTGCATACAAAATTCTCTTTTTGTGTTGCATAGATGACATTACATGAGGGCGAGTAAATAATGACAGCATTTTTATTTTTGGATGACCTACTCTATTAACTGTGCTGTGAATTACTTGTTAAGAGGGAAAGCTTAATACCAGTTTCACTGATTTGCTGTGCTGATAAGCAATCGATCCATCAATTAGTCCGCTTCATCTGTTCCCAGCCCTCTGCTTGATCTAATGTCAACAGGAACCACGTGTGATGGAGTTGATGAGAATGTCACATATGAGCCGAACTACTGAGATACAGATCTGGACAGAAATCACAGGGTGGTATCCTAGACCTACATGACACTGCCCTCTTAATGACAACTCCGGAACAATTCCCAGAATGGGAAGAGACTTAAATGCTTGTCACTGACCTTACTTTGAATGATTCACCCATATTTGAGGTTTTCATCCATTTTTTTTATGTTTTATTTATCAAAATGTCATAACTTGGCTACTCACTTGTGTAAGCTTGACTTTAAAGTTCACTATCATGTCATTTGAAACCTGTATAACTGACTTTTCTTTGTAAAACACAAAATAATAAAATAAAATAAAATATTTCAAAGAATGTTTCAATTGTTTTGTCCATATAAAGTCAAAGCAGTCCAAAGAAATACTGAGGCCCATTGACTCAAAATATCTGAATGTATTCTCTTTAATACATGTCTAGAAATTCTCTTTAATATGTTTTTGATTAAAAGGAGCTAAAAATAATTCTCATCTCTCTGTAATTGTTGTAAAGACTTTTCAAACAATATAAAAGGAGGACCTGGGTTTAAGAATATCAAAAAAAAAAAAGAATTGTAATGACCAATAAAACGGTACACTGTAAAATCCAATAGTTTACCTTACTTAGATATATTTAGTTATCTTTACTTAGTTGTTATACTTACTAGGTTTTATTAAGTTACAGCTACTTTCAAGGCAAATAAAACAATTTACTTACTGTTTTGAGTGACACTTACTTAAAATATTCAGGTAGCCACAAATGAACCAATGACATTAATAAACCAGTGAGAGGCAGCAGTGCAATAATATGTTGCTAATGTCCAACATAACAACAGAAGAAGAAGAAAAGAAAAATAGTCTTAATAGACTTTTCACTCATTTCCTCCATGTCTGCAGTTATCTTTCACTAGTTGCATTAACTCGTTTCAAAAATAGTCTAGACTTTTCACTCATTTCCTCCATGTCTGCAGTTATCTTTCACTAGTTGCATTAACTCGTTTCCCAAAGTCATCATGAATGTTGCATTTTCAATACAGCTGAAATATTTGAGAGAACATCACATAAGCTAGCTTCATAAATTTATGTTGATTTTCCTCAAATGTTTTTTTTTTTTTTTTACTCACCATTACAGTGATTAGTGTTCTCTTTGGTTGGGCACTTGGAACTTCGTTTGTATTATTATAGTTTTCTTCCTGTTAATGCAGCAATGCAACATGCAATTGGAGTTATTTGAGTTCAAGGGAATAAAAGTAATAAATAGGTTGCTTTTAAAAAGTGATCTATCTTCAAATTATATCATTAGTGCATTGTTTTGTGATTATTAACAATCTTTTACAATTTCATTGATTTTCATGAATACCTTGAGAAGTTTTTTATTGGGTTGATATAATCCTTTCATATTTGTGGTAATATGCTCAAGTCACACAGACTTCAACATTCAGCACACGAATCACAACGATGATAACAATTCCATTTCATTTATTTTTATTAATTGTAACAATAAACATTTTATTTGCTCTTTTTGTTGTGCTACTACTGACACAAGACAGCAAATAAAATTGGAAAATAAAAACAATTACTGTAAAACAAAGCAATTGCATAATTTATTAATGCCGCAATGCACTCTGGGAGTCAATAATTCTGAGTAGTAATGTTCCTCAGATCACAGATTCAATTAAGTTAACAAAACTTAAATGACTTAAGTAAATTTCACTCAAGTTTATCAAGTAAACATTTCTTAATTTTTTAGGGCAACCAGTTTCCTAAAAAATGTTTTAAGTAAACTCAACTTATCCGGGTTTAGAGTGTAGACAGAACACACAAAAAGAGAAAATAGATGACTGAACGTATGCACGGCGTACCGTATTCTTCTACATCTGTTTGGACCTTGTGTTTTCATTCTGTCAGCGAAAACAATGGTGCAGAAACAGACCCGTATGAAAACGACAGCTATATTTACCCAGCATTCTATCATATAGACACACGGCACATTCCTCAGCCGTGCTTTTGTCATAGTTGGCACACATATCAGCGGTACAGGCTGTTTTCTCAAACTTGGGGAAAAAGAGAGAGGTAGCAAAGTACAACTGAAACAATGACATTACAGAGGGAGAGAGAGAGAGATGAAGGGCCAAGGCTTGAGGGAGTGATGTGGATTTCAACAGGAGGGAAAGGAAGGCGTTTAACTGTGCTCCTGCAGATACGCAGTGATTAAAGAGCATACCGGAACACTGCATGTGTCGGCGCAGTCAAACTTGCTCTTCTGTCTTCATTGGCCTAATGGTTTCACTCGGGTCTCGGTGGGAGAATGATACCGTTTCAACATGCAACTCCAGATGTTCTAATCTGAAACTCTCTCCTGGCCTGAGAAAACCTGAGGGAGGCAACAGAAAAAAACAGATCATCAGAAAACTAATGACGGCGTGTCAGAACACAGCTGCGACCCATGAACTCTTAATTGCTTAACTCTTTCCTATTCGCCCCACCTCAATTACCCCAGCAAATTGCACATGATTGAATGAGTGAAGTTCACAAACAAGCAAAAAAAGCTTCTTATTTTTATTCCGCCCCATCATTACACTTCCTTCCGATTATTTTCACTCGCTCTCGACTAGATTGGAAACGATGTGTTTGAAGTAGTCCTGCTGAAGGCTGAGGCAGCTGTTCTGAGGTGGCCTAAATTCTTTCAAGGATGTTACCACACACACATTCATTAATGCACGTGAACGCATTCTGACCCATGCAGAAATTATAGTTTGCGGCCAATGTGCATTACATAATCACTTTAGAAAAGTGTGTTACTTTTTCAAAATACAGGTAAAACTCCTCAAAGCCAACCATAGAGCTCCAGCCAACTCACATTGAGAAAGGTGATTATTTAAAATAAACATAATTATTCTCAATTTAACAATAACAGTATCGTGTTACTTTTTTATGAGTGACGCAATGTAGGTTACTGAACTTCATCACTGATCATCCAGCATAATGTTTGACTTTGCCAGACTCCATTATAAAATATTACTGCTGCTAGGGATAGTTCACCCAAAAATGAAACTTCTGAATTTGAAAAAAAAAAAAAAAACATACAGGTTTGGATTTGGGATGAAGTGGGGGTGAGTGAATGACAACATCATTTTTTTTTTTTTTGGGTGAACTTACCAGGCAAGGTAATTGTTCAGTTAAATAAGAAAGAAGCAAACTTTCCACAAGTGGAGTATAAAAGACAGACACAATTAACGGGTTGAAGTCATTAAAATAACAAATCCATGTTTGTTTCAAAGGGCCGACGATAAAAAATACAGAGAGTTGAAACTTTGCCTGCATTAAATAAACACTGAAAAACAGAAGTTGCGGCTGTGCAAACAAACATTTGGCTAGAGATATGGACTGATGAAAGATAAGAGTGTTTCAAGTTCACACCGGTTTTCAAGCTGTTTGTTTCTTTGCCTCGGAGTTTGAAAGAAAGCACTGTATGACTGGAGACATGGCACAAGAACAAGACATGTTCATGATGATTGATCAGAATCACATTATGCATATATAAGAGACCATTTAAAAAAAAAAAATTAACTTGTATGTGCTCTATCTAAAATATTCCCACATTTATCTTATTCCATAGTCGACAGATACAGGATTTGCTGATGCTAGTTCAAGAGATGTGTTACTAATTTAAAAAAGAAGAAAAAAAAAAAGACCTTTTTTTAGTAACTTACTCATAAAGACAGTTAGTTCCTTAATGTTTCAGTGTTTTTAATGAATTAGTTAAATTAGTGATTCAATGACTCACTCAAAAGCAGTCACATGTATAGTTTCTAAATTGAATGTTAATTGACTAATGCTGCATACACGTCATGTCGTAATAATTGTAATTTCGAGATGACAACACATGACGTTCTACTTGGAGCTGTTCATACCCTTGTACTCGGAACTATGGCAATGTAAATGCCTAAACATAGCGCCTAATGAATTTAAGGTTGTCAGGTGGGCTACAAGTTCTACGAGGACATGAACGCTTTTTACAAATTGGTATCTCGTAATCACGGTAATTACGATATGGCGTGAACACACCATAACTCGTAAAGACAGTTACTTGTCGCCACCTACTGGTTTAACTATGCAATCTGCTCAATGAGTCATTAAAAAAATCATTCTGAAATGCTCAATCACAGACAATGCTGCCTCCATGTGAGTCTGGGAAACTCATACCTTCGGGTTTTTAGGACGTCACACATTTAAGTCGCAAACATGACACCAAATCAAAACAAAATAATGATATAATGAACAATAAACTGAAAAAAAAGCATTTATGTGCTCAGAACTTGTTAGTAAGGCATAACCGACTTGATGGGCACAAAACAGTAAAGTCTCAGTGCTGCCGCTCATCCAGTCAGACAGGAACAGACTGTTTCTGTAAAACCCATTAACATTATCAGAAATTACATTATAAACTAGACATGGAATTTTATTTTCTTATCTCAAAATTAGTCCTGTAAAATCATATATTTTAAAACAGAGACTTCTACAGTTAGATTTTTCCCCTGCAGCACATTTCTAAATACTTAAACTGACAGTTTTACATCTTACCTCACGTTACAACACCTCTCTATGACCAAGCAGAAAATAAAAAAGATTGTGTGAGAGAGATGTGGTTAGATCTCAAAGTCAGAGGACTGCATTCCAATTATGATATATGTCTGTAGAGATTGCTGTCTGCTGATAGAAATTAATATTCCTGGTGGCATGTGAAGCTTCAGACAAACTGTCTGGGCGAGGTGATTTGTCACAGATCTTTTCACACACTGTTCTGAAAAGTAGTTCAGAGAAAAGGTAAAGAAGTTCAGACAAAGGAAGAAGACAGAAAAAAAAGATGCTGAAGAGTCTGTGAGTTGCAGAAAGAAGTGTTTCATGTGGCAAAAAGAGGCAAAGAGAGACGGCGAGAGATAGGGGAAGGTGGATACAGATACTAATAGCTATGTGACTCCCTTGACGGCTCAGTGGTGGTAATCCCTGTTAGTCCACAAACTGATACTGCAAGAATATCTGCGCACACACACACATAAAGCCTGCATTATGCTTTCTGAAGCAGCTTACATCTGTGTGTGACTGACAGCTCTGGCTCTTCCTGGTTCCCCTATGTTGTCATTTACTTTGGCCATCTAAAGCTCCAGGAGACATCATCCTCCATACAGACCTGGAGATAAACTCATCCCTCTATACTTACACCTCTCTTTCTATAGGCAGCCACATCCCTCTCTGTCTCTACATAGACTTACTCTCTCCAAAAGTTCTGGCGAACCGCACAGTATAAGCTCTTTTTCTCACACACTCTTTCACAAGCCAAAACGCTGGTAGATATTGAAGAGAACAGAACTGAGAATGAAGACATATGTACTCTATAGAGAGATATACTGTATAAGCTGTTTCAAAACCAAGCTGCCTACCAAACACAAATCAAGGAGATTTGAACAATGTTCAAATCCGCTGTTTTTTATACAATCAAAGCATTAATCACACAGTGCTCTTGACTACTTATTTCTGATTGGTCAGTCGTGGTATTAATATAAACATAAATATTTATGAAAATGTATGATTGCTCAGGACAAAACTTAAAAATCACTCAGAAGAAAAAAGTACCAGTAAGAAACTAATATGGCTGGATGAAAGTTCCTAAAACAGAGAAGGACAAGTAGCTTTCGATTTACAGATTAATAAAAGTATTATGCTAGGCAGATTTTTTATTTATTTAGTTTGAAGCTCTACTTAAAAAAAAAAAAAAAAATTTTTATGCATTTAAAGATGCTTTTATCCAAAGCAACTTACATTTCATGTCTTTTAGTTTGTTTGTTTATGTGATGAATAATAATAATAAAAAAAAGTTTTGAATATGAATCACTACTGAAGTTTTTATTTGGTTAGGGGCCATGATATCAAGATAACATTATCCGATGACAACAAGCTGTCAAAATAAAATAAAATAAAATAAAATAAATCTATTCCTTTAAACAACCACAGGCACTCCAAACACAAAAGCTATTTTAAAAGCTGTTTTTAGCAGGAGAAATTCGATTAATTCATCGTTGCATTTCATTCAATACTGCAAGCATTTGTATGCTTATTAGAATATCAAATTGCTTATTAGCTTAGCAACATGCAACAATAACTTTACTGGAATCAACTGTGAGCATTATCATTTATCAGTTCTCATGAGGAGTGCTAATGATGTGCCTGTGGAATCATTATGAGAATCACTGCCTATGTAGAGCATTTCAAATCACTCATTTATGAGTTTTCATTTAAGTATGGATGCTGTCATAGAAGGTAACTGCCTATGCAGACAACAAGCTTACTCGGTTTTGGAACAGAGCTATAGAAAGAGATATCTTGCTCTGCCACCCACCGTCTATCCAGTAGAGTCTGTACAGAGCATGACACTGAAGCAGACATCCAGATCAGAGCTGAACGTTTGTGCGTCATGTGTCTCTTCTTCATTCTTTTATTCTCTCTTTCATGTGATTATGGCTGATTTTCCTCCCACCCTTGAGATTAAACGCCTCTGTGCCAATACAAATGTGTAAATGTAACCAAACACACAAAAATAAATGAATGCAAGAGGGCACATGCAAGATCTGGACTGTGCCGACAAAGGACACAGTGAAACTTTTACTGGGATTTTGCTTTTCTTGTATGTTCCTGGCCTTTTCTGAGCAGCTACAGCAGAACATATACCCCAGATAGACATTAGACGGTGCTTCACAGCAGTAATCACCTACAATCATATATTCATAGTCAGTAAATATAGATTATGCAAAGATGAAGTGCTGTGGGCTTAAAGGCATAAAGGCTATCAAGTTTAGCTGAACATCTGAGACATCCCTTTCCTCTGATACCATACAGCAGGAGCAAAGGTTTTATAGACCTATGCCCCAGATTCTTTAAATATAAACATTTCCCCAAAGATTTTCTTTTGGAAGAGAAAGGCTGGGATCTAAAGACAGCAGAACAAAACGATCAACACTCTGAAGAACAAGGCAAGTGAATCTGACGATTGTGATGTGAATTTGAAAGCTGTGTTTAATTGGTGGTTGACATCAGTGCAGACCAGGTGAAGATTTGGACAAGGAATGTCAAAAAAAGCATAGAAGAAAACTCCATGTGAATTTGAGCTTGTGTGAAAGGTGTTTCATTGGTGGTCTCTTTTCAACATGAGCAGTTTATAGTATATCACATGATGAAGAAACAAGATTTGCCGACGAGAATATTGGAGTCTAAAAATGTAGCTAACCATAATTCCAAGAGTCAGAAGCCAAAAGTCTCTCATAGCCAAACCTTTTACTTTCCTT
>NW_015647952.1:268493-275328 GCF_001515625.1 Sinocyclocheilus rhinocerous
TCACACACTCTTTCACAAGCCAAAACGCTGGTAGATATTGAAGAGAACAGAACTGAGAATGAAGACATATGTACTCTATAGAGAGATATACTGTATAAGCTGTTTCAAAACCAAGCTGCCTACCAAACACAAATCAAGGAGATTTGAACAATGTTCAAATCCGCTGTTTTTTATACAATCAAAGCATTAATCACACAGTGCTCTTGACTACTTATTTCTGATTGGTCAGTCGTGGTATTAATATAAACATAAATATTTATGAAAATGTATGATTGCTCAGGACAAAACTTAAAAATCACTCAGAAGAAAAAAGTACCAGTAAGAAACTAATATGGCTGGATGAAAGTTCCTAAAACAGAGAAGGACAAGTAGCTTTCGATTTACAGATTAATAAAAGTATTATGCTAGGCAGATTTTTTATTTATTTAGTTTGAAGCTCTACTTAAAAAAAAAAAAAAAACATTTTTATGCATTTAAAGATGCTTTTATCCAAAGCAACTTACATTTCATGTCTTTTAGTTTGTTTGTTTATGTGATGAATAATAATAATAAAAAAAAGTTTTGAATATGAATCACTACTGAAGTTTTTATTTGGTTAGGGGCCATGATATCAAGATAACATTATCCGATGACAACAAGCTGTCAAAATAAAATAAAATAAAATAAAATAAATCTATTCCTTTAAACAATCACAGGCACTCCAAACACAAAAGCTATTTTAAAAGCTGTTTTTAGCAGGAGAAATTCGATTAATTCATCGTTGCATTTCATTCAATACTGCAAGCATTTGTATGCTTATTAGAATATCAAATTGCTTATTAGCTTAGCAACATGCAACAATAACTTTACTGGAATCAACTGTGAGCATTATCATTTATCAGTTCTCATGAGGAGTGCTAATGATGTGCCTGTGGAATCATTATGAGAATCACTGCCTATGTAGAGCATTTCAAATCACTCATTTATGAGTTTTCATTTAAGTATGGATGCTGTCATAGAAGGTAACTGCCTATGCAGACAACAAGCTTACTCGGTTTTGGAACAGAGCTATAGAAAGAGATATCTTGCTCTGCCACCCACCGTCTATCCAGTAGAGTCTGTACAGAGCATGACACTGAAGCAGACATCCAGATCAGAGCTGAACGTTTGTGCGTCATGTGTCTCTTCTTCATTCTTTTATTCTCTCTTTCATGTGATTATGGCTGATTTTCCTCCCACCCTTGAGATTAAACGCCTCTGTGCCAATACAAATGTGTAAATGTAACCAAACACACAAAAATAAATGAATGCAAGAGGGCACATGCAAGATCTGGACTGTGCCGACAAAGGACACAGTGAAACTTTTACTGGGATTTTGCTTTTCTTGTATGTTCCTGGCCTTTTCTGAGCAGCTACAGCAGAACATATACCCCAGATAGACATTAGACGGTGCTTCACAGCAGTAATCACCTACAATCATATATTCATAGTCAGTAAATATAGATTATGCAAAGATGAAGTGCTGTGGGCTTAAAGGCATAAAGGCTATCAAGTTTAGCTGAACATCTGAGACATCCCTTTCCTCTGATACCATACAGCAGGAGCAAAGGTTTTATAGACCTATGCCCCAGATTCTTTAAATATAAACATTTCCCCAAAGATTTTCTTTTGGAAGAGAAAGGCTGGGATCTAAAGACAGCAGAACAAAACGATCAACACTCTGAAGAACAAGGCAAGTGAATCTGACGATTGTGATGTGAATTTGAAAGCTGTGTTTAAATGATGTAATAGATTTGGTGGTTGACATCAGTGCAGATCAGGTGAAGATTTGGACAAGAAAAAAAAAAAAGAGCCTAGAGGGAAACTCCATGTGAATCTGAGCTTGTGTGAAAGATGTGTCATTGGTGGTCTCTTGTCAGCATGAGCATTTTTACAGTATATCACATGATGGAGGAATGTTGGAGTCTAAAAAAGTAGTTAACAATAATTCCAAGAGTCAGAAGCCAAGAGTTTCTCATAGCCAAACCTTTTACTTTCCTTGATACCTCGAATTGCATAAAACCAGCCAATCAGATATCTGTTTTGAGAAGTTGTCATTGTTATGTGATATATGCTTCAGATGGTCAGTGAATAGTCATATCTTGGACATAGTCAGTGTAAACGGGGAGTCTTTTTCTTGAATTTCAGTAAAAATGTAGGCAGTTTGCTTATGTCTTAGCCTACAAAATGAATCATTTTTGTTGATTCATTGATTTGAATCATACACTTTGAGATGGATGAGAGGAAACAAAGAGAGAGAAAGCACACAGTGGTTGCATTAGATTCAGGAAACTGCCAGGGAACTTTTGGAATCCATCTCTGTCACTTCAAATGAATTCTCCTCCAAGATGGCAAAGATGGATTACGTGTTGGCAGCAGCGTGACAACGGAGCATTACTGATCAAATACACATGCACACACACGCTTTTTGTTTTATGATGGTGGAGACTTTCCATTCTATTCTATTCTATTCTATATGGTTCTGAATTAATGGAATTTTCCATCCCCTATCCTTCCCACAAGATTTTTTTTCTTTGTGCAAGTCATTGTCTTGTGGAGGTGCAGTGATTTTCCAAAACTCAACCTCACATACTGCTTAGTTCATTATTGTTATACCTGTAATATAAAGTTCAGCTCATTTTGACTGGAATATTTGTTGTTATATGAAACATTAAAAGGGTTTGGGTTAATAACATTTATTTTATTAATTATACTTTTATTTAGCGAGGACATTCATTCATTCATTTATTTAATCTATTTCAAATAAATCCTGTCCTTCTGAACTTTCTATACATCAAAAAATTCTGAAAAAATTCAGATTATTTTAATTATAATGTTGATAGTAATAAGATATGTTTCTCAAGCACCAAATTAGCATATTAGAATGATTTCTGAAGGATCATGTGACACTGAAGACAATTACTGCTTTTAGCATATCTTAGATCAAATAAATGCACAAGGGACTTCTTTCAAAAACTTTTAAAAATCATTAAAAAAACGGTAGTGTTTCTTAAGTTATGAAAGCTTTTTAAAAAAAATTTTGAGACACATGATGAATAAATATAATTGTGTACCTATATTGACTGATAAGATTACCATAAGATGTATACAGCTGCTTATCAGTCCAGTATTGCTTTGACATTTCAGATATAATGATGTTCAGATGTAAAGATGCACTACAGCAGATGTCATGAAAACCAAGGAAGGTAATGATTAATGGCATGAAAAAAAATTCAACTTTTGACATACGTAAATACGATCCGCATGTAAACATCCACAAATGTACAGGTATCATGTCACACACTGAAGTAGGAGTCTGATTGACAGGGTCTGATTCCAGTTGTGTAAAATTGCAGGAGAAATTAAAACCAGGGTCCTGGTGTGAACGTTAGATCTATTTATGCGCTTTTTTTTTTCTAAGTGCACTCACACATATTTACCTAGCTATGTAATGCGACAAAAACCATAGGCCTGTATTGTTTTTGTATGAAGCTAATTATAATGACTAAAGACTAACTGAACAGACTAAACCCTATGCCTAAAACAGCATGTGTAAATTATGTTTTTAACTAATTTTTACTTTTAAAAACAGGTGTTTTCAGGTTTAGTTAACAATTTTGTCCACAAAATATAGCACACACACACATACCATAAGAGATTCAGCAATAATAGCCAAAATGGCCATGCCATTGTGTGTAAACGCGGCTTACTTGTGTGAGTGTGTGTCTGTGTGTACTTTATGTGTGTATTTGTGAGTGTGTGTATGATCTCAAGCTCTCTGACTTGGCTCTTTGACTGCATCAACAGTCGCCTGATCTGGTTAATCACTCACTGCTTTCTGTCTTGTTTAAATAGGCAGACGACCAAAACCCTTTCAACACTGACTGCAAATGTTGCTACAGGCGGCTGTCTGTTGCTAGAGAGACAGAGAGATAAACTGCTGTTTTATTTCATTTTGTTTGTTTATTTGATAATTATTGTTATTTGTTTACAAAATTTGCACTGTTGTAACTTCATTTTTCTTACTTGCACTGCTTTGGCAATATGTGTAGTGCAGCTCAGCAGCCAGGAGTAGGTGGAAATGGTCATGCGTTTCGTTTCGAAAGTATGACTGTTTTGGTGCAAAGAGCCTCGACTAACATGATAAGTGAATCTCACTGAGAGGAAAAAAAATGAAATAACAAAGAATTAAGATATGACCCCTGTAAAATCTCATAATGATGGACATCATTAATCATCTGTGATTGCTCAGCTAATTCCTCCTGAGAACAGCTCAGATCAGCTGTTTGTCTGGTCTGGAAGTCTGTGATCAACCAGCCATTTTTATGTCTTCAAACTGCCAAAGAATTTAGATTGAACACACACACACACACACACACACACACACACACACACGCAGACTTACACACCCTTCAGACACATACACACTGACTCGCTACAAAAACACGCACATTAAGCTGCATTCTGCATTCCTCGCATCACGAGAACAGACGATTCAGACACTTGACCTTTTCGACCAGACTGAGGTGACCCTAGAGGCTCGTCTCTCAAATGTGTGTGTGTGTGTGTGTGTATGCAGAGTATTGCAATTCATAGAAATAAAATACATGTATTTAAAAGAAATTTAAAAGAAAAGAATAATAAAAAATCTTAGTGACCATAACCTTTTGAATGGACGATTGTGTCTGCTAATTGTTAGAATGTTTTTTTAATAATAATAATAATAATAATAATAATAACCATTATTTACTTTAGTTTAATTTAATCTTTATGTATTTTAATTTTATATGAATTACATTGTCAAATTTTCTACATTAAAATGTCAATGACATTCTCCTTAAAATATCAAAATCAAATGAAAAAGAAATCAAAATCAACTGTTGATGATGTACAGATCCATATACATTTTAATTTACTTGCATTTTAATGAGGGCGAAACTATAGAAACATCTAACAGATTAAAGTTTGGAACATCATAAGGGTGAATAAATAATTAGGCTATTTTATTCTATACAGTATTTAGGTGCATTATTCCTTTAATTACACTAGATCCCCGCGCCTGCTTCAGGAACATGTAAAGCATAATTGCAGTTGTCAGAACATATGCGCACGTGTGTGTTCTTCACAGACAGGTTCCTCGTTTTCACCCAACCAGTGCGTGCATTAAAAATGTTCAAATCACGCTCCGGATCTGATGTAAGAGTCAATTTGTATGTGACTTGGACGGCCTCTCTTGAACGCGTTTCGGCCAATTACAGCATCAAGACGATCAGGGCAGCTCGTGAAAACCGCTGGGCTGCTGTGTTTAGCGTTTCTCTCTCAGACTTTAACTAAGCAGTACAGCACCTTGCTTTTACAACCTAAATGCGCATCAGCTGTGCTGGTGAGAAAGAACAGAGAGATTTAATCAACGGAGGGAAAGAAACAGACAATAACAGAGGAAGGAGAAAACGGAATGTTCCCCGCTGCTATGATTGTACAGTAATTAGACATCTGTGGGACGTATGTGAAGTCATGACGCGCCCTGGAGAGCGCACACACGCGCGCATACACCCCTGTAATCTCACACATGTAATGGAGAGAAATAATAACGTGTCTGCATTGAAAATGCTTGGAGATGGTGCATTAGCAAAAGAAAATGGAACACAAGCGCATGTCTGGCGGCTAAAAGCTGGCGGATAATGACTGCTGCTGGATTTTCAGCCGAGGTCTTCAAGCAGGAACACAAGAAGTGTGTTTTAGACAGGACATGAGGGGAATATCAATCGCAGAAATGTACCATGTTAACCATACTTTACACCAAAACAGTTGCTACTATTTCTACCACTATAATATATAATCAATGTTAGGAATTTGAACAAACCCCTAAAATTAAATGCATAATGTATTCTTTACTATTTTAGCTACATACCTGAATAGCATGTCAAATTACATAGCTTGTTGAGTAGAGGTGTGCTTTTGCTTTTAAACTTGAGATATTCACCTGTCAGACAAGAAAAAAAAAAAAAAATCAAACGGTTCTCAGCCGTGGGTCCGGGGCCCACTAAGGGGCCTCAGCAAATTTCTTAGTAACATACAACTTAAATAAAATGCTAAAAAAAAAAAAAAAAAAAACTGGGGAAAAAAACTATAAAAACTAACTATTAGTATTATTTTTATTGCAACAGAAGTAACAGAGGTCAGCTTCAATAAAAGTGCCTTTGAATGTTGTCGTGAACAAAGTGGGGCTTTAGAGACAGAGAGGTTGACAACCACAGCCATACACTTATGGCGCTTTTCCACTGCATGGTACAGCACGGTACGGCTCAGGAAGATGAGGACGGAGGGATGTGGGAGAGGAAGAGATAGAGAGAAAGTAAGAGACGACTCGTAAACGACAGTTTGGCTTCTGTTTCTCATATGTCAAACTGAGACCATTTCACAACAACACAGTTGAAGTAAATGGAGAAAAGAACAGGATATATATATATATATATATATATATATATATAGTGAAAGAGTAAAGCATTTACTTTTCTCCAAATTATTGTGAACTGCCTATGAGCCAGCATTTTAGGGGAAGAGAGCTCCAGACATGAAGGTTCTTCTAAAGCTGGGTAATTTAATTATGTTTCCTTCTTAGATACCTCCAGAGTCTGCACCAGAGCATATAAACTAGGGGTGCAGTTGTATTTCTAGAAGAGGTTCCCTCTCGGTTGAAATCGGTTTGGTGTGGGGTCACAGAGACTGGAGTGGCCAGACCCTCAGACCTTCTTATGGTGGACTGGATTTGTCTTAAAAAAAAAAAAAAAAAAAGCTTATATAATATGTAGGGGGA
>NW_015647952.1:275351-301859 GCF_001515625.1 Sinocyclocheilus rhinocerous
TATATAATATGTAGGGGTATTGTATTTTATGTCTGGCAACATCTGTCTCTATGATGGCATTTGTGTTTTACTGTATTATTATATTTACCTACTTTGACATTAAGATTAAAAGACAAATGCCTTGTCCGAATACCCACACTTGCGGTCTTGGCTACTTGAGAGCATGTGCACGCAACAGGAAGTAAGTGCGCAAGACTGTCCCAGGTCTTAAAAACGCCAAAGCGCAGTTCCCTTAACACACACTAAATCCACACTATCTCAAATACCTCTCTGGAGCACTATTCGAGGCTTAGCGTATCCCATCATGCATCATGTTCTGGAAATAAATCGTGAGACTTTTTGCTGAGATCTTGTGAGAGGTCACGGAAACCTTTCCAATGTAAGATAAATAATAATATAATAATTAGATATTACATACAATTTGGTAGAAAAAACAAAGTGGCACACGCTTTATTGGTGCAAAAATGATTAGTGGTGATTTTTATTTTGTACAACATTTGCAACTGCTTTTTATCACTTAGTTAGAAGCACCACATACTAAATTGTGTCATGTTATAGGGACTACTGAACAGGCATTTAGAAGTTGATTTTAAAATGCAAAGTATTAAAATAAAAATAAAGCTATATGTATACGCTTGCATTTTTACAACACTAAGTGCGTCCCTTCAGGTAATGAAAAGTTCAACACACACTTGCGGTCTTCATCTTCACTTGAACACTTGGGGCAAATACAGGAAATACAAGGATAAGGCATATATCTGGGTTAGAGTATTACGCTGTTAGCTTAGCAACATGCTAACATCAAAGTCTATTAAAATCAATTGTGAGTTGAGTCTCCGCATAGATTGCTGCAAAAATGACGTTTCTAGGCCAAAACTGGAAATGAATTAGCATTTTAGCACTTCTGTTTCATCGTCCCGAAATCAGTGGGTTTTTGGTTAAATGTTTGAAATAAGGCCTGTTGTTAACACAAGCTCAATATTTTCATATTTGATTATTCTACAACATAAAATACGTCAGTAATACACACTCATGATTTTAGCTACTTGTCTTGAAAAAGGCAGTTGCTAACAAGTGGCTAAATGCGACTACAGAGGTTGAAGGGACATTAAAAGTCATCACACACGAAAACTCATCTACTCACTAATCCACATCCACGGCCTCATAGTGTTTATAATCACATTCTTGCAAACTTTCAGAGAAAATGTTTTGTAAAAGATTGAAAGAGTTGTAAGCTTAGTGATGTTGATGTTAAAGTCATGTGACCGTGGTGTAGTTTGCTTATAAGCCAGCCTACATTTAATTCTACTGACTGAATTTGGACTTCAAAATACATAAAAGCTGTTAATTTGTGAAGATTTTCATCATGAACAAAACATGCAAGAATCATAAACTTTTGTTGGTCACAGAATTTTTTTTTTTTCTGCAACAATTCAAAAGTCAATGGAAAAATCTAATTGGAAAATCTAATTTTTGTTGAGGCAGCCATGATGCTAATTTTAAGGTTGAGCTACAAAAATCATCATAGCAGCGCTCTATTTATGGTATGGAGTTGCTACATATATAGATTGTTCCATTTCCAGTTTGGATGCTGCTTAGAAGACAGCTGCCTGTGTAGGCAGTATTCAGCAAGGCAGCTCACTAGGTTTTGGAAATGAGCTATTGTCTGTAAACACACTACACCTGCGCCTCACGGTTAGTGCACAGCTGATGCTAATCAAATCTCCATAATGAAGAGATTCACTAAGTGAGATTTTACACACTTTTAGTCATTGGACATGGTGAGCTTTATTTAACGCATGATTAACAGGCTGTTTACTTCCAATACAGCATAAAAATGGCACGGAGAGTGGATTTCATTGCGTAAGGGTGTACATAGCGATGTTTTCTGACCATATGTAGAAATACCTCGAGCTTCTTTGAAGTGCTTATTTTTCTTTTTTAGCTGAATTGCATGTGCATGTGCATACATGTGTGTTCCTCATCAAGGGCATTCAGGTGGATATCTGCTCTCTGTCCATGTCAAAGTTTGTTGAAGAAACACTCCTACATTTTCTGGTCTGGTCTGACTGGCATCCTGAGGGAGGGAGATGAAGGGAATAATCAAAAGAGAGGCCGCATGGTGCTGTTAAGCTAATGTGTTAGACACCATTTAACAGACCATTTGCCCATTCAGGGAAAGCAGAATTGCAAAATTTAATCCAATCCAGCCTGGAGAGCCACAACACTACACCTGATTGCGGGACGAGGTCTCAATGCACTATTCACATTAGGTATAAACATTTGCCTGATGACAGAAAAGTTTATTTCTTTGGGTGGAATTGTTATTCTTTGTCCATCAATGAAAGTTTACTGACCAATCACAGTCACTGTATTTACATATATCAGTGCTTTGGTGGCACTAACCTAACAAAGCTGTTGTCAACCAGCATTAAAGGCCGAATATTAAACTCCAGCCGTATCCCTGTTCTCTTTTTAAAATAGTTTTTGAACCCAAGAGTCCAAATGATTTAAAGTCAAAGGAAAAGAGTTAGAAGACTCAAGTATATTGGAAAGTGATTAGCAATTTGTTTGCATAAAATATGCAAACATTTCACAAACATCCACACTGTTTCCCTGTGTGAGACATACAATTAATCCCCATGAACATTCTTTGGTCTCTATTTGGCACATATTTACACATACCCCCTCTTACTTACACAAATTCCCAAATCATATTTTACATGTGCATCCCTGCCTTTGCATCAAATACTTTAAAAATAAAATATAAATAGTATATATATATATAAATATATATATATATATATATATACTTGATGCTAAATGCACAAAAATAGTATTGCACAGTGACTATTTCAATTATGTATTTTTTGTTTTTTTAGTGCAGACATGTCTCTTTTGTATGTAAATTAGGGTTATTATTGATTGGAACTTATTCACACAATTGAATGGTATGTGCCTGCCACAGTTAATACTGAAGGAAACCAGGCGGTGAACAAAATGTCATTTAAAATAGATGTCTGTGTATTTTCTATTGATCACAGCAGCAATTACTCATCAAATGCTGGAGAAGAGAGTTATAACCAGCCAGAAAAATTCCAGCATGCAATAAATTAAAAAATTATAACAATAATGATGCTAATTCAGTTGGCATCAAATTCTGAGAAATCTGTGAATAAAGCACTAAGATTTACACTCAAAAAGAAACCACAGATGATATTTCATATTTAGGTGTAAACATGTATTTTATGCAACAAGTTTGCCTGGAAAATATTGATCCTATTTGAAGACTTCACTTAAAGGTCTTCAAATAAATCAATCAATAAACTACTTCATTCACAACCAACATGACCATCAAATTAAAATAAGTATTTAGAGAAAACACATGTCAAAAACACTATTGGAAACTGTTGAAACTGTGGGCGGAGCAATCTTCACTCCTCATCCATCAATCACATTTACAAAACAATCAGTTCCTCTGTCAGCGACATAATGAAAAAAATGTTGGATCAATCCAGTTAACCTCCGTTCCATCCCGAGCAGTCACAGAAATCAAATCTATTAAATCAACTGGAGGACTGAGCAATTCAGATCAAGATTAGAGGTTGTCAAGAAATATAATTCATTATCCCACTTATTCATTAACACTGAATATTATATAAATAACCAGACCCAAACTTAATCATTTTACCATTAGCTAATGTCTGTCATTTGAACTGCTGGAATATATTCCAGTCAATATCAATTACAAAATCTTAACGGAGTATCAAAGAGGACTGCATATCATGTTCTTTGGGCCAGTACCTATTTGAGAACAGGAAACAGAGTGAAGAATAGTGGCCTGCTGTACCACAAACCTCTGGGGTGCCACAGCTCTGCCCACAGCCAGTCACATGGTGCATGAATGTCTGTAATGGGGCGAAATAGTGCTGCTGATGGAAACAGTGTTATTTTGGGAAATCTAGCCATTCAATCTTTCTAGATTGCTGTCATTTAAAATGTTTAAACCAGGCAGTCTAAACACTTTGCTGCTGTCAATCAGCATGTGTCTTGCTTTCATCCGGCTGTATTAAACCGATATTAACCAACATGAAACTTATACTGTTTCCCATGCTTTGGATTCCAGTGTGAATACATTAATGTTCATTTTTGTGGTATACTAGATGCTTTTACAGTGCTGCAGCTTCCTCCGCAGAATAAATATTAGTCAAAATAGGTGAAAATATCCAGAATTTAGTACATTTGAAAATTTGACCCCTTGTGTACCACATGATAGTGAAGAAATTACATAAAACATTTTAAAAAGGTCGCATTGGACAGTGTTTTTTATTTATTTATTTATAAGTTATATGAGTTTACATGTGTGTGTGAAAATGTTGAACATGGACAAAGGGGTAGGAAACATTTTTTTTTTTAAAGCTAATAAACAAAGCTATATATGCTAGATTATAACAGCAAAAACAGAATTATACAAATAATACGTGAATTATGAATATTATTTACATTTTTAATATGGTATTTAAATATAGTATTTTTTGCTCGTTAATAAATAATGGCCTATAAATTTGGTGAGTCAAACTACACACCTAATGGTGAGCTTGAGGAAATGAGGTCCTCATTTTTAAGTTTCCTTTAGAGGTTTTTCTTTTGACGTGTTCGGCTCTTTAATAGAAATCTTTTTTCAATGTGACCATTATGACTTTTTCCAGCTGCCTGTAATTGTATTTTAAGCCCTCGTTATTTCAACCCAGTAGCACTTCAAGGTTTGAGTGTGATAAAAATGTATGTTAATTAAAACAGCGCTATCCCAAATTCAAGCTGTCTTCCTTTTATCATTTTCTTTTTTCGGTCTTCTCGCCCGGTTTTTCTCAATTTGTACCACTTTTTTCCTCATCGGGGAAAGTTGTTTGCAGTTTGAAACATTCTTAGTACACTGTAAAATGGAAAAAAGTGAGAAACAAAGTGAGAGAGTGAGATGAACAGGTGGGAGGAAGAAGCGTGTTGTCGGCAGGGTTCTATAAATCCAGGCTCATCTGGCTTTGAAGGAAGCGGCACAGCTGGACGGAATAGCAGCAGCGCCTCGAGTCTTCAGCATCTCCATGGAAATGCTTTCGCATTGTCTCTGTGGTCCAGCGTCGAAATGAAAAGTGTTGCCCGCTATGCACCAAAAGTGAGCTACAAATAGAACATCTGAAAGAAAAAGACATTTTGAATGAGTTTGTGACTCATTTCAGTGGGCTAGAGAAATCGAGGACATAGTGAGGAAAGGATTTTTAAAAACCGACGTAGAGAAAGTTTCAGAGACAAAGCTGGAGATGGAAGTACAGTGCAAACCTCGTGACCCTGAGACTAGGAAAATGACAGCATCAATCTGGCAACAGAGCTGTGAACTCTGGCCGACAGCAGCTATGACAGCATCAGATCTGATCACTCAGGATAGTCTCGCGTAGACAGACTATCGAGACAAAGTCTGTTATACTTTACAGCAGATTCAAGCCAAGCCACCCAGTTAGACAAGAAAGGATTGTCTGAGCACATGGAAAACAGTCCACCACAGTTTGTTCTGTTTTACAAAACATTTAGGGGTGGGTAAACCTGAAAGCAATAACAGACCACCATGAAAAATTGTAATTTAAATAATGGCAGTCCAGTTTTGTTATGTATCATTTTTGGTAACTGAAATAAAATTATATATATATATATAAAATGTAAACATAATTTTTTTTGACTAGTTGCCAAGGCTACATTTTCATTTAACAAATTTCAAAAGTACAAAAAAGAATGACTAAATCCTTAGAATAAAATGAGAACAAAAAATGTTAAAATTAAAAAGCTCATTTAAAATATTAATAAATACCATAATAGTACATAAATTATACTAAAATTATACTGCATCGGCCTAGGTGAACATTTCAAAGACGTGTGTTAAATGTGTGTTGATGTTGTGATTTGAATTCATGTTCATCCAAAAGTAATAAAATAAAGATTATTTCATACTCAAATCAAACATTCTAAAATAATAATAAGATAATAAAGCAATAAGCCACAAGAATCCGTGGTTTACAGTGAATTTATAACAGCTAAGTGGCGTTGCTAGGCACGACGTGAAGCGGAGTGCCTAAAACCCCCTTAGCTGTTATAAATTCACTGTAAACCACGGCTTCACAGGGCTTATTGCTTTTATAAAACAGTTATTCCATATATGTAGTAAGGTTTCACAAAATAAAACAAAGCAAATAAAGTGTAATGATATTAATAAACACAGTATTAACAATGTAGTTCCTCAGAAAAAGTTGTGGTTGCAACAAAGTGGTTGCCAAGCAACACACAAAGTAAACAAAGGTGTATGTTTGAAGAGTAATTTACAACAGCTTTGAACGTGGCTCAACCAATCAGAATCAAGGACCGGAACTATCGTTTTATAAATCAGAATATATAACTTTTCGTGTTGATATTTACCATAGTTTACATGCTGCGAACTGTGTCAAATTAATTTGTGAATATTTTTAAGATATTTAGTGCAACAAACTGGGCAAGTGTTATAAATTGCATGCCATATATTGCATATCACTGATCGTGATTTTCACAGTTATAGAAATTTTATAGAGAAACAGTTGTGGTTGCAACAAAGTGGTTGCCAAGCAACACACAAAGTAAAAAAAGGTGTACGTTTGTAGAGTAATTTACAACAGCTTCGAACGTGGCTCAACCAATCAGAATCAAGGACCGGAACTATCGTTTTATAAATCAGAATATATAACTTTTCGTGTTGATATTTACCATAGTTTACATGCTGCGAACTGTGCCAAATTAATTTGTGAATATTTTTAAGATATTTAGTGCAACAAACTGGGCAAATGTTATAAATTGCATGCCATATATTGCATGTCACTGATCGTGATTTTCACAGTTATAGAAATTTTATAGAGATAGGCTAGTTTCACACTTCTCCAATTGTGTCCTGTTCTTTTGTCTCAGAGCTAACCATATAGACAGCCTGTTTAATCAATACCGCCACAGGCCAGTTTCACCCAGAATGCTGTCTTTGAGTTCAACACTTTTTGTTTCAGATGATTTACTGCTTTCTGTCAGTCTCAGCGCTGATTCTTCCTGCAGAACGATCAACCTGTCAACCTCTTCCACATCTCCACCCGGGAACCCTGCCTGAAGAACAGTCATCCTGTATAAGCCTTTCTTAGGCGTCCCCCATCCCAACATCACCTCCACCCCAGAGGAAACAGGAGAGGGGACGGATGGAGTTACAGCGGCCAGGCAGGGAGCAGGTGACCCGGGCTAGCAGAGGAACAGCCTGCTGGGTCTGAAGCTGGAATCTGGAGGTTCAAACTCAAGTGAATAACAACCTCTAGACTGAACAAACAGCAGGAGAGAGAGAGATGGATGAAGGGACAGAATGAATGAAGAAAGAGAGAGATTACTACAGTATTTAAAAGGTAATGATGATGGAGCAGGGCCTTTACAATATTATCATTTGTTTTATTGTTAAAGCAATGAAACAGAAGTAGTAGACCTAAAAGTTCCTTTTTTATACCGATTATCGGGGGGGGGGATTTATATCCATTGGTTGTTGATTGGATTTTGAGATGTAGGCATTACACTAAATAGAAAAAATAAAAAAAGAATGAAAGCTTGTTCATGGCGACTTCAATTGCAGATATGGAGGACAATAAGAAGTTATCTGTTTAAAGTGAATGTGCGTAATTTTTGGTACAACTAGCATCACCAAATGGAAAAAGAAAATGACTGTTTTCAAACAGGTATTCTTTTACATCTGGGATTGGAGAAAGTATTTTAAAGCACTAAAATAACTGCAAACCTTATCTTTAATACCATTATTCTCCCTAATGTTACAAATGCCACAATCAGCAAGTCTCTAATTAAAACACTACCTCTCATATACTAATTTTGGTGACTCAATGTGAGTTATATTTCACATATTATTAGTTCTAAAAAGAACAAGAACAAGAAAAAAAAGTCTAGATAAGTACACTTCTAATTGTACATTTTCCACTGAGGTAAGTTATTAGAAGATACCCAGCATCTCATTTTACAGGGTTGAAGAGAAGTTTAGAGTCTGGAAATATCAGAGGATGAGAACTGTGCGAGTATGTAAACACAAACACTTCCATCAGATGGTCACATTAGTGCGCTTCAATGTCTTTGATTTCATTCTCTCAAATTACATCAGATCAAAAATATCTATCTTTCTTGCATTGTTTCATTCCATGAGTTAGTTTAGTTATCCGCTAAAGTAAATTTTCAGCTGCATTTGGCTCATACGTGACCTTAAGCATTTAGTGTATACAACGAAAGGTGTGCCATCAATGCTGACTGACAATAATCTTAGTAGCGGGAAACAAATTATCACATGCGCAAAAAGATAATTATCGATTCCTATTCACAGGCGATGGAAAAAAGTTCACTTATTGTCATGACAACAGCAGATTGAGAAGAATGGACTGAGACAGTAGAATAAGATATTAATTTTCCATAAAAACATAACTCATATTTTCTTTTTAAGATGTCTTTATGAGCAACTACTGTGCAATAAAGCTTTCCTTTAGACTGATGTCTAAACACAATTCCTTTCTTAATTGATACATCTTTACTCACACAAACACACGTTTATTTCAAGTGCTCAAGAGTGGTCTCTCTCTTTTCACTTGTCTCTTTCATTCTCTCTTCTCCAATCCCTCGCTTCGGGAGCTTATCACGAGTTACGCAGGGCACTGGCGTGTTTAAGAAAACAAGTCTGTCTTGCCGTGTAATAGGCCGTCACAGTAGGGCTCTCATGAAGGTGGTGTCATCTAGAGTGCACCAGGCAGCACGTCTGCTTCTCATTCTATCTATTTATTTATGATCCAGAGAGAAAGAACGAAGGAGAAATTAGGGTTAAACGGATAGTTCATCCAAAAATGGAAATTCTGTCATAATTTACTCACCCTCATGTCATTCCAAACCTTCCGCTCTTTTTTCATTCTATGAAAGTGGATGGGGACCAGGGATCAAGAAAGAAAGTCACACAGGTTTGGAATGACATGAGGGTGATAAATGATGACAGAATTGTAATTTCTGGGTGAACTATTCTTGTAACATTCGTTGTTATAAATCACTAGACCTCACTAGACTGACAAACACTGAATTCCCCATCAGGAACGCCGCCTGTGTCGACATGTCTACTTTGTGGTCAATATTTTCTGCACCTCTAATGAAACGATGGTCCCAACGGTCGTTTAGGAAATGTGCATATTGACTAAACTGTAGCTATTCAAGACACTTGACTTTTCCAGTTCAAACTTTCAGGAGACAGTGAATATGAATACAAATACATGCACACTTTTTATGACCCGGTTATTAAAAAGTGTGCATATTACCTGAACTATTTTTGAATACAAAGATGGAGGAGAAGGAATTTCTAAAAAAAAAAGAAAAACCCGGTGTTTTTTATTCAGCAAAACATAAGTAAATGAAGAGACACTGATAGATAGATAGATAGATAGATAGATAGATAGAATGTTAAACAGACCAATCATAATTCAGTATGCAAATAAATACAAGACAGAAGACCAATAATAAACATTGTAGTGCTTTGCTTCATTGAGAAAGCACAGCCCTTTAAGATTTCCACAAAGACGGAGTCTCTCTCTCTCTCTCTCTCTCTCTCAGTCCTTTATTTAGTCTTCTTCACAACCATGAAAACCGCCAAACCACCATCCATATACGGTGGACGTACATTTAACACAGCTGGGTGAACCTGAGCAAACAGAGGTTTACTAACATAAATAAGCACAAACCAAAAAAAGGGTCTTTGTGTACACAGAAGCCAAACAAACGCAGATCAAATCAAAGCCACAAAGCCAATGGAGAGACCTGCTGGTAGACATACAAAATAGCTCTCGGCTATCATTCATCATGGTCAAGAAAAAACAAACAAACATGTATTTTATATCCATAGGCAGATTACTGGCAGACATGAAGATAATGTGGTTGTGTTGTTAAGAACCAGGCATTGATTTGGCGAGTGATGAGAATGTCTCACTTAGGGTCCGTTTGAGGTGAGGTACAGACTTTGTCCTTTAAATGAATCTCAATCACATCAGCAACACATTGATATAAGCACAATTTCCTCCTTAATCAAATAGATAATGACACTTCTCCTGCAAGAGAGAGAGAGAGAGAGAGAGAGAGATGTATAGTGAGAGACAGACAGCGAGAGGGGACGCCGGTTTGTTAAGCACTCATTAAGAAAGCATTAGTCTTGCGCTCTGAGCTTTGATTACATTTTGGCCATGAAGTGATGGACAGAAAGACAGAGAGAGGGAGAGTGTGAAAGAAACACAGCCCAGCAAGAGTTTGAGCAGTTCTTTCACAAACGATCCACTTCAAATGTGCTGACACTAGAGCTGGAGGGGCTTTGGGATGGGTCAGGGTCTCATTTCTCTGATTATTGGTCTCTAAACTTCAAGTCTTGGACTTACAATCTCAGACCTGCTGCAGAGATCCAAGGAGTGGTTTAAAAAGTAAGGAGTATTTAAAAAAAATGTGTAAAATAAATTATAAAATTAATAAATTATTGTCTCTTATCTATGATGTCCATGTTTTAGATTTTATGATTTTGTAACAGAGGGAGGGAGGGAGGGAGGTAAGAAAGAAACAAAGAAACAAAGAAAGAAAGAAACAAAGAAACAAAGAAATAGAAAATAAAAATATTATTCTCATAAACTACTGAACTGATTTGCACAAAATTATTCTGGAAAAAAAATCAGTATTTAATCTTAGCCACTCGTTCACACGTACAGTGAGTACCAGACGTTCTTCTTCTCCATCTCCCCTCTGACTCACCAAACCACACTGGCTATATTATATCAATATGATGTCTTATTTGATTACAGCAGCTCTTGGATCAGTCACACCAGGTCTTTTTACTTTTTACTATTTCCCATAGGTCTCGTTCATATCCGTTCCTCATGAAAAAGAGATCCACGTCTATAAACTTTTATCGTTTTATCTCTTATAGCAGCACCATTCTTCGTGGAAACTCTTGTTGTAAAGTGATACAGATCACATCAGCTTCAAATATTATTTTAAAGCCATTCTACTCTGAGAGGGTGAAAATATACAGCAGTGGAGTCAAGCTGAAATCGGACGGACAGATATATTTATGATTCCCATTCCTTCTGCTCTTGAGTCTCTTTTCATCTTTTCCTCCATGTACGTTCATCTGCTCATTCCAGCGGTCATGTGAAAGAGAAGAGTTCACACAGATGAGCCAGGTGAGATTTTTACTGTTAGGAATAATCATGCATCTGTTCCTGCACTTTTCCTGTCCTGTTCGTCTTTTATATGAGCTCATAAACGGAGGCTCGTCTAACAAATAATATGGCAACACTTTATTTTGATAGTCCACTTTAGACATACCACTAACTATTATTAGTATTAGTAGACTGCTAGGTTATGGCTAGGGTTAAGGTTAGTAGGATAAGTTGACATGTACTTGCAAAGTCTGTTGGGGGACCATTGAAATAATAATAATAATAATAAAAAAATATATATATAAAAAAAAAATTACAAAAAGAAAGAAAACAATTATGTTTAAAAATAATAGTTTAACCATCATCCTTGTGCCGTTCCAGACTTATGTGACTTAATTTTTTCATGGAACACAAAACAAGATATTTATTAAAGAATCCCAAAGCATTTTTTTCATACAATGAATTTCAATGACATTTTCAGTGAAAACAACTTAAATTTCAGTCTGTTCCTCATACAAAGCTATTTTGTGACTTCAGATTACTTTGAAAATAGTGAAAGAATGGTATGGACTATTTTCTCTAATGTTTATTTATTCATTTTGAGCTTTTTCATACCCATTCACTTTTATTGTCTGAAAAAGAGCAGATTGCATATTCAGCTCACTTCTCCTTTTGAGTTCAACAGAAAAAGAGAATCAAATGGGTTTGGAAAGACAAGGGGGTGAATGAAAAAGAAAAAAAAATCAAGAAATATGCTACTAGTTTGCCCGAGATAAACAATGAAACACACACAAACAAACGCACACATCACACGCTCTTTAGTGCAATGTTGATGAAGGCTGATGTCATTAGAGTTGATCTCATGTGGCATTGGAGAGGTCGGTAATGAAAATCAATAAAACCAGCGCTGCAAAGCCGCCTATTGTCAACTTGTATAAATCCAGAGTCTGCGTAGAGAAAGCCCAAGTGACTGAGGAAGAAAAAAAGAAGAAAATGATATGATGAGGCAAACACCTCACTCATTTAAACGCGTCTGCTGCCGTTGGTCTCACCCACATGCTGTGAAAGCGTCTGGAGTTGTAGATCTTCTCCTATGAGCACGAGCTACTCAAACCCACAAAACCTCAACGCAGAACACACAAACAAGAATGCATTATTTAGTGAATAACCAATGCTACACTGTCCTTCTGTAGACCCCCAACTGAAGCACATGGTAAAACAGCAAAAAAGAATGGAACCATTATCTGTATTTGTAGGCTATCTATTGCAAAAAAGCACCCAAGAACTAAATGAAACTAAATGAAAAGTCTGTTATTAGATAGGTAACTTACAGGTAGATAGTTATTTACAGTTTCCATATATAAAGTATTATTAATAATAAAATCAAATTATTTATTTTTGTTACAAACTTTATGCAAAATAAAGCTAAAACCTTATATATTAGATGTTATAAGAAGTTTATTATGCTCACCAAAACTGCAAATATTTGATTAAAATGATCTGTACTATTATGGAATATTAAATTTTAATTTAAAACAATTAAAACAACAATTAAACAACAATTTAAAACAACTGTTTTCTATTTTTATATATTTTAAAATGTAATTTATTCTTGTGATGGCAAAGCTTAATTTTCAGTTTCATACAATCCTTCAGAGATCATTCTAACATGCTGAAAAACATTTCCTATTATTATCAATGTTGAGAACAGTTGCGCTCATTATTTTTATATATTTTTTGTGTAATCTGTATTTCCCCCCCCAAAAGAACATAATTTATTTGAAACTGAAATATTTTGTAACCTTAAAAATGGTTTACTGTCACTTATGATCAGTTCAATGCATCATGGCTGAATAAAATAATTTAAAAAATAATAAAATTAGTGCCCATGGAAAGCAGACAGCAAATTTAATTCAAAAGAATGTACCATTTCTAGTGATTATGGCCAAAGTAATCCATCACATGACTGGGAAGAATAACCAGGCATATATATTGACGAACTTTGTAATGGAATGCACTTTTGGCATTTTAAAGAGCCATTTCAAGTGTCTAGACTGCATTGGTGTAAAATATACTAGACTGTGCTGCCTTCACACTCTTTAACATCAGCTTCAACAAAAGCCTTTCTTCATTAATTAGTGGAAGCTTCAGCGACTGCACAGATAATATCTTGAGGAGTAGTCCATCAACATTTCCCTGGATATTTCATAATTATGCTACCTGAGCGTCCAAAGAACAATTGCTTATAATAGACGAGGTGTAGGAGAAGTCCTTTGTGTGCGATAATGAATTTACCTGCCTTAATCTGGGACAACATTAATGGGAGATCTCAACTGAGTTACCATGGAGAAAACCGAAGACAGAGAGAGAAAGAAAGAGCTCCTGAGATCGTCTTCATGTTAATATTCCAGTTCAGCACACACACATGCTCCCACACCTCTCTCATGTCATCAATCAATCTTTATCAGACTCCAGGAACGAGGGAAGAAAAGTTATATGAGAGCAGGAGTGGAAATGGATGCACCTTCCACAAAGCCACAAACAACCCCACCCATAAACACCAGCCCCCTCCATACCTCCAAATATTACACGTCAGTCAGCAGCGACCTCAAGTTTCCACCTAACCTTCATTTCGAGAATTTGTTTGCTGCTGCTGCCGCCTTATAAATAAGCGAGTTTTCTCAGGAGAGGGGAAAGAACGGGAGAAAAAGAAGGAAGAAAAGGCAGAATATTGCTGGCCCATGCAAATAAAAATCTCCATCATGCGAGCTCATTTCTCAGAGTGGCCTTTGACGAGAGCATGTAAATAGAGATGGCGGCACACCGAGCGCTTGCCAAAGCCATCGGCTCGCTTCGTGCGTTCAAGACCCACTAAAATTCTGATCCGCCTCCCTAAAAGCCTTTCTGTGCTTCCTCTCCTTTCTCTCTCTCTCGGTCTGAATAAAACGATATTGCACTTACTTGTCCTGCTGGCTAATAAAGTAAAGCTAATTCCCCTAAAGTGGCCACTGGACTTGTAAACAGATTTATGACAAACGCAAACAATGCTAATGGATGAACGGCGAGCAGCAAAGGGCCTAATTCCAGAAACAATAAAGACAGGATCCTTTTCTACATCAGGACATACTCCTGCGCTTACTAGGAACACTTAAAGTGACTCAATCTACAGTAAACTGCCTGAAGAACGTTATGAAATAGCTTTAAAGACCACTTTAGTTTGTGAAATCTCACTTTTCACAAAACTGGCACTAAATTAGCTGCTTTTCAAATCAAGAATTCTTTTTTCTGTTTCTTGGCAAGATTACAGACACAGTAAACACAGAAGAATACAATTCTTACTGCGCAGGCCACGGAGCGCACGTCTTTTTTATTGTGAAAAACCACAAGACCAAAAAAAAATGGACTTTCATAGGAAAACCTCAAAGAATGACTCAGTTATTTTGTTTAAAGTTCACATCGTTGGAAAGCCTGCCGCTAGCTGTGCTTGTGACATTTGACATTTGTGCTGAAATGAACAGAAGGAAAGCAACAAAAGAAGATTTCACACTATTTAAGTGACAAACAAAAGAAACGCTTTTCCGCTTCATTTTTGTGACTGTAAGGTGCTGTCACTGAGATACTTGAGTTGAGATAGAAAACACTTACATACTTACAGAGACACATAAACACATCTAAATCAGTCAAACATGACTGAAAATGCCCAAACACTTAGGGCCCTATGAAATCCTCTTAATTTCTTATTTTGTTTTAAATTTTCTGGATTTTTTTTTTTCTATCAGTTTACATTTTTTTTTACTCTGTTTTAATGGTTAAATTAAAATGTATTAATCAAAAAACACATTTAATTAATTGAAATCATGAAACTTACAATATTAAATGTATTAGCAATTTAATAACAGTTTAACAAAAATTACATTTTTAAGGCCCAATGAAATGTTTTATTTATTTTTTCTCAAATTCAGTTTCAGTTTTACCAAATTATGTTTTCCATTAATTTTCTAGATTCCATTTGAATGGTTTCATTAAATATTCATAATATTAATAATCAAAAGCATCTCTAATTAATTTATTATACATACATGGGTATTTACAATTTTCTGCTAAATAAATTCTGGTAAATCATTTTTCTGGCAAATATTTCTTTAAAAATAATGTTTTAATAATAATTTCAATAGTAGTAGTACTATCATTACATTAAGTAATATTTCTGTCATAGTTTCTTCAAGTTAAACCAAACTTTTATTTTAACGGGTTGCTGTGAAGACCTGTTTCTAAGTATATGATATTATGATTTTTTTAATCAAAATAAATGGTAAAATGCTCATGAAGTGACTCTCAGAGCAGTTCTGGTGTTCGTGTACTCATATATTGAGACGGCATATTTAAATGGTATTTTTGTGGCTTAATATTCGCAGACAAAGTCCATATCGCGCTTTTATTAAGTGCACTGACCTATTTTTGATGTATCCATCCAAAATTTGCGAATTTGAATATGCAAAAACCCTGGAGAAAGGACAAAAAAAGGAAGAAGGAGAGAGGTGAAAGAGTCAAAAGAGATGTAAAATACAGAAGAAAACATTCAGCTGTGTGAAGTGTATGAATTATACACACAAGGCCCGTCAAAAATGGAGACGGAGAGTCTGATTACAAAGCAGCCAGAGATGATGTTGACTCACAGATCGCTGCGTGGATGAAAATGTAAATAACGGTACATATTTTTCAGATCTGATCTTGAAAGGTCAAAGAGAGGAGTTTCAGAATGATTTGTTTGCTGTGCCGCTGCTCTCGCTGTCTGTAATTTACTCTGAAAAATGCACAAATCCAATGATTTATTCACTGCCAATAGACTGTATTCAAACTGACAAAAAAGTACTGCAATACCATGGTACTGTTGTGAGATATATATCCTACTGTATATAGTACAGAATGGTTACCATACTAATACAGACCTGTTCAGTGGCCCAAGTGAACTGCAAATACAGTAAAAATAAAGATTTAGAAATGCTTCTTCGGCACCAAATGAGAATATTAGAATTATTTCTGAAGGATCATGTGACTCTGAAGACTGGAGTAATGGCTGATGAAAATTCAGCTTATCTGTGGCCCAAACTGAACTGCAAACAGAATAACAAAAAAAGAAGACAGAAAGGAGAATATACTTTGACACTTCTGAGTGGAGGAATTACCCACTAAAGTCTTCAGAGGCACCACTAGACTTTACACACAATAAACATATTTGACCCGGGGCTTCAGACACCTATTCCAAGGTCTGTTTGTCAAAATCATCGCTCTAGCAAAAAGGAAAGGAAAGCTCTCTCGTTTTCTTTAGATTTCAACGTCTTGCTTTCTGGCTGACAGCAGGCCCAGGTTGAGCTCACAGGATAAAAATGCTCGGGGCTGCTGTTGTGCTGCTCTCTGTGGCCCAAACTGAACTGCAAACAGAATAAAAAAAGAAGACAGAAAGGAGAATACTTCTGAGTGGAG
Source organism: Sinocyclocheilus rhinocerous (assembly GCF_001515625.1). Taxonomy (NCBI): domain Eukaryota; kingdom Metazoa; phylum Chordata; class Actinopteri; order Cypriniformes; family Cyprinidae; genus Sinocyclocheilus; species Sinocyclocheilus rhinocerous. Next base: position 292,106 of record NW_015647952.1, read on the forward strand.
GAATTACCCACTAAAGTCTTCAGAGACACCACTAGACTTTACACACAATAAACATATTTGACCCGGGGCTTCAGACACCTATTCCAAGGTCTGTTTGTCAAAATCATCACTCTAGCAAAAAGGAAAGGAAAGCTCTCTCGTTTTCTTTAGATTTCAACGTCTTGCTTTCTGGCTGACAGCAGGCCCAGGTTGAGCTCACAGGATAAAAATGCTCGGGGCTGCTGTTGTGCTGCTGGACCTCTCTGAATTGGTTTGATGTTATGTGATGTTTTTTTCTCCTTGTGTTCAGTTTTTGCATGGCTGCTGCGTGTACCTTTGACCTGGTCCCAGTGCCCAGCCAAAAAACAGCCTCTTCAAAAGAAGGATACAAAGGAAACAGGCTTCAGTTCACTTAAAAGCTTCTGTATCCCAAAAACATGTCCGGTCACATTTCACCCTAAAACAAACAACCATAAAAAAACACATTCCCCCAAATGATCATGGATCTAATGTGTCTGCATGTATATAATCATATTTATAATACTTTTTTTTTTTTTTAAGTAAGCATACATTAATAGCACACTGTTAAAATATCTGGTTAAAAACAGCAATGCATGGATAATAAAACGAAATGAAAATAAAATATCATCATATGTCTTTTGCATGCAGGAACTTCTAGGAATATTATTTTGCTGCTTTTTACTGTAAATTATATAATCCATAGTTTGTATTACCAAAAGGTGCTCGTGCCATACTCCTTTAAAATTAATTCCACTTAGTTTGATATTTTATGCAATGCACTTACATTCAGACAAGTGTGACTTAACTTTTAGGGCCATTATAAATCTGTTTACAGAATAAGTCAAGGGTTCAACTATATGTGATAATTTATCTTCCTAAAAAATTATACTTTACAAACCAGGGAACGAATAACATGAAGAAAAAGAAGAAAAATAAAACTCATATTCTGCTCTCTTTCTAGCATATGATCTGGAACAAAATCAAATTAATTTGGAGCTACATGACAGCAAAAGGCTTACTAAGAAAGATAGAGATGAAAAAGTATATAAGACTCTTACCCATACACAAAACAAGATTTACCCAGAACAATAATAAAAGAACACATTATTATGTACTAGTGACTTGAAAAGATGCAGCCAGGTTTATCGTTTGTTCGTAAGATTTAGAGGTAACAGAGATTTAATATTATAACACCTGGCTTCCAACAAAACCGGAGAAGATATTAAAAAAAACCATTGTATATGCAACTCATATACAAGATATGGCAAATACACCTGCTAAAACAGCATTTCTGTATCAGTAACCAATGCTAAATCCATGACAGGGTCGGTTTAGTTCAAAAACACTGCTAATTGTACCAGCCACCAAAACAAACAAAAAAATGACAGTGTACCTTTAAGTCAATATGGAGCCCTTGGGACATCAAGTGTGTGTTTTGCAGAACGTTCTCACCACTGAGTGTTGGCAGGGATAATACAGGTATAACCTTGCTGAGGAGGGAACTCAGGGGTTGAGAGTTTGAGAGCGGCAGTAAAAGTCTCGTCAGAGAGTTTAATGGCCGAACCCAGCGCTCCAATCCATTAGGAGCAGGGTTATGAGAATTAGAGCCCTTTAATCCACATCCATTAATACTGACTGCCAATAACACATTTCACTGCGCTAAGCTCTTCCACAAACCAAAAAATTGATGGAAAAAAATGAATAAATGTAAAAAGCAAATTATACAGTTTACAGTATAATACTGTAAAAGTACTCTTTGGCAACTGCAGGAACTGAGATTCGTTAATAAGGTTAATATATATATATATATATATATATATATACTGTATATTAACCTTATTAATGAATCTGAGTTCCTGCATTTGCCAAAGAGTACTTTTACAGTAATAGCTGTGTATGAGTCCCTCAGTTGTCCTCAGTGTGAAAAGATGGATCTCAAAATCATGCATAGGAGCAGGGTTATGAGAATTAGAGCCCTTTAATCCACATCCATTAATACTGACTGCCAATAACACATTTCACTGCGCTAAGCTCTTCCACAAACCAAAAAATTGATGGAAAAAAATGAATAAATGTAAAAAGCAAATTATACAGTTTACAGTATAATACTGTAAAAGTACTCTTTGGCAACTGCAGGAACTGAGATTCGTTAATAAGGTTAATATATATATATATATATATATATATATACTGTATATTAACCTTATTAATGAATCTGAGTTCCTGCATTTGCCAAAGAGTACTTTTACAGTAATAGCTGTGTATGAGTCCCTCAGTTGTCCTCAGTGTGAAAAGATGGATCTCAAAATCATAGTCGTTGGAAAGGGTTCAAATATGCAGAAGATGCTGGAAAACCAAAGAATGTGCAGGAGCTGGGGGATTTTTCTGAAGAACAGCAGGCAGTTGAACTGCTCAGGACCAATGCAGGATTCATGAACAACTATCACAACACAGAAAAACAGTCGTGGATCATCCAGGAAACAACACAGATTATTAAGATTCAAGGGTATGTAAACTTTTGAACGGGGTCTTTTTTTTATTCAGCAATTATTTTGTCTTGTGGAGTATATATAAACTGCTATTATGTGAAATAGCTTATTCAGGAGAGTACACATATTTGCATATTCTGCAAGGGGTATGTGATCTTTTTTTAAGGTCCAATTCTTGCTATTAACAAACCATTAACTACGACTTTTGCCTCAATAAACTACTAATTTGCTGCTTATTAATAGTTAGTAAGGTAGTTGTAACATTTAGGTATATGAGCATTCTTCACCACAATCTTCAAAAAAAGTATAGTACACATGAATTTGTGTTTACCTAAATCAATATTCTCCTTAAAAAAATGCATAACTAGAGACAAACTTTTCCCTGAAGCTTAAATTCTATACCTGATATTAAATGCAAAGAAAATGAATGTTCAAACCGCACTGGCCCGCTAGAGTTTTACAGCCTTAGATCTGTACAGCATACTTTTGGCAAGAGCAACGCTGCAATTTAAGTACCCATTTTGGTTAAAGTCTTATTTTTATAAAGCCTAGGTTTTATAAAGCCGAAACTTTTTTACAGGCACACTAATATAGACCCAGAGGAATGTGACGGACCCGAAAATACTAGTGCAAAACTGAAGCAAAAATTATTTGTTGTTGAGATGTAGACCCAGTTGAAGGAGTTTTGACATGCTGGACAATGAAACATTATATTCATGAACACACAGTCATGTTTGGGCACAATAGTTTGGTGTTAACAGCACAGGCACATACAGACAAAAAATTGCCTCTCCTCATATTCAGTCATGTGCATGTTTGTATGTATGAGTGCTGTCCAGCGATCCAGACGCTGCCTAAATTCCAGCGGGGTGCATTCCTGGCAGGACGGGATTGTTTTAGAAGCCTGCAATAATAAACAGCTCACACAGCTCTCGGAGATCAGCCTCATCAGCTCATCTGTCTCTCTCTCTATATACTCACTCCTCCTCATGCTCTTTTGTTTATTTTCAGTCCATGTCTATGTCTTTATGTTGGACATATTTATCTGTGTGTGTTGTATGTACAGATGTGTTGAAACATGAGTATATTTGTGTAGTATAACTCGTGAGCATACAGAGCATCGCTCAGTGAAGAAGCACATCTCGGCCGTCCAACACAAGTGGTTTTGTGTGTAATTGTATGTTATGTCAAAAAACAAAGAGCGATAAAGGGCTGTGGAGGCCTGAAGTTCATGCTCACTAATGTCACAGGAAGTGGCTGCCAAATAGTTGGGACAGAGGTTACTTTAACAGTTTCACTTCACTGCACCTGTCCCAAAAGATGTAATACAATTCTACAGCTTGTTTATTTGTATGTTTCACAAACAAAAGGAAATGTTACCACAGAAATATTATAGTTCCTTGGAAATTAACCATGGTAATACCATGGCATTTTGAAAATGCCAGAGGGTTCAAATGTCTGAGAGGTCTCAATTTTTGTTTCAAGGAAGAAAGAAATATGTCTTGAATGACCAGACAAACTGCAGTTTTTTTTTTTTTGTAAACGAACACTTCCTGCAAAGGAATTTGGTTACTCTTTATTTTAAGGCCCGATTCTCACTATTAACAAACCATTAACTAAGACTTTTGTCTCAATAAACTACTAATTTGCTGCTTATTAAAAGTTAGTAAGGCAGTTGTTAAGTTTAGGTATTGATTAGGGATGTAGAATATGGTCATGCAGAATATGTGCTTTATAAGAACTAATAAACAGCCAATATGTTAATAACAGACATACTAATAAGCAACTAGTTAATAGTGAGAATTGGTCCCTATACTAAAGTGTACCTAGGAATTTTCAAGAAGATCTCAGAGAGTTTTGAAAGCAAACAAGAAGTTCTGAAGTACCAGTTTGAAGTACCAAACAAGAAATTCCAATTTAGATACAACCTATTTCATGCCTTCATACATTTATACATGGACAGCCTTATTTATGTTAGAATATGTTACTTGGGCAAACAATATGAGAGAAATTCAATGCTAAAGTAATTTAATTCAATAATTATTTGTCATATAAAATGTAACAATGCATGATTTATGTGTAAAGTATGATTCATGTAAAAAAAAAAAAACTGAAGATGTGGCCTGCTATGACACAATCGAGCTCACATACTTCCATATCTGTCTATCATATCCATCCTTCTGCTCAAGATTCAAAGTCTCTATTTCACTTTGCCCTTGAATTTGATATGTTTCTGACAATTGTCTTTGATCTGCGTCTCAAGATTTTACGGATCATCTTGGTGCCTGTTTAACATGAATATGTTTTCTTCTTTCTGATCTTTCTCTTTCTTTCTGTCTGTGGCCTTTTCAGGGTTCTTATTGATTTTAGTTTTGGACAGAATGCCAAGGCTGTAAGATATAAATCAGACTCTATAAGCAGCAGAAAATGTCAGGATTACACCAGTGTGCATCATCGTAAGATGCTCCAGAGCTGATAGTGCATCTGGGTTTAACATGTGACCTTTGACACGGATCAATACCGCTGATTTCACCCATGGTTTGGTTAGCATTATCTGGATAAAAAAAAAAAAATCATATTCCATTACTGGTGGCCATTGTAAATAAGGTGTGAACGGGAATGTGCATACTGTATATATCGAAGCCACAACTATAGGCTTGCATTATGCACAGATGATGCAACCAGCCTCAAGTAACTGGCTCAAAAGTGTGGTCCTATGATCAAAGTTGGCAGATTTCAAAGCATGTGCTTTAGGAGGGTCCTGAGCCAGACAAGTACCAGCCACTGCTAACGACTAACAGAGTTTTCTCTAGGTATAAGACCCGCTTGGACTGGAAACTGTATAATTAGCTTATAAATGCCCTGTGCTGTATTTTAAACAATGGATATATAACTGCAATTGTTACTGTACGCTTAAAGCATATCCATAAAAATCAAAGTGCGGTGGGTGAGGAGCGGGGGCAGGTGTGTATGGGAAATTGAAAGCAGAATATGAATCTAGTGCCACAAATTGAGCAGCAAATAAAGTTAGATTGAAGAGATCAGAAACAAAGGAATACAGCTGCGCTCTGCTCCTGCCATCTGTGCTTTCTGAAAATGTAGCGAGTGTGTGATGAGGTGAAAATTAAAGCAGCTTAACGGAAAGTTGTGTTGAAAGTCCCCAGCTCTACGCACACATATGTTCCTTAAGTCTATATATGCAACATTTTGGGATCATTTTTGTGAGATAGCGCCGTCCAAGATCATAAATGCGAAGGTAAGACGTTTGGGTACTGTGTGGAAAATGAGTCAAGGCCAGCCAAACGCACACACACACACTCTCACAGACGGGTCCAGGGCATTTTGTGTCGCTCCCTTGTTCATTAATCTCTCTGGAGACGTCACCTCGTCAAATCACCTCTTGTTCGGCCGTATCTGTCCCAAAACAACATCACCGTCTGGTGCCACGGACTCAGTACCACACACACAAACACACTGTCCCGCTCGGTCCCCCTGGCATTGGCTTTTACCCAGAATGCCATTTCCTGTGCCTATCGTAAGATGCTCCAGAGCTGATAGTGCATCTGGGTTTAACATGTGACCTTTGACACGGATCAATACCGCTGATTTCACCCATGGTTTGGTTAGCATTATCTGGATAAAAAAAAAAAAATCATATTCCATTACTGGTGGCCATTGTAAATAAGGTGTGAACGGGAATGTGCATACTGTATATATCGAAGCCACAACTATAGGCTTGCATTATGCACAGATGATGCAACCAGCCTCAAGTAACTGGCTCAAAAGTGTGGTCCTATGATCAAAGTTGGCAGATTTCAAAGCATGTGCTTTAGGAGGGTCCTGAGCCAGACAAGTACCAGCCACTGCTAACGACTAACAGAGTTTTCTCTAGGTATAAGACCCGCTTGGACTGGAAACTGTATAATTAGCTTATAAATGCCCTGTGCTGTATTTTAAACAATGGATATATAACTGCAATTGTTACTGTACGCTTAAAGCATATCCATAAAAATCAAAGTGCGGTGGGTGAGGAGCGGGGGCAGGTGTGTATGGGAAATTGAAAGCAGAATATGAATCTAGTGCCACAAATTGAGCAGCAAATAAAGTTAGATTGAAGAGATCAGAAACAAAGGAATACAGCTGCGCTCTGCTCCTGCCATCTGTGCTTTCTGAAAATGTAGCGAGTGTGTGATGAGGTGAAAATTAAAGCAGCTTAACGGAAAGTTGTGTTGAAAGTCCCCAGCTCTACGCACACATATGTTCCTTAAGTCTATATATGCAACATTTTGGGATCATTTTTGTGAGATAGCGCCGTCCAAGATCATAAATGCGAAGGTAAGACGTTTGGGTACTGTGTGGAAAATGAGTCAAGGCCAGCCAAACGCACACACACACACTCTCACAGACGGGTCCAGGGCATTTTGTGTCGCTCCCTTGTTCATTAATCTCTCTGGAGACGTCACCTCGTCAAATCACCTCTTGTTCGGCCGTATCTGTCCCAAAACAACATCACCGTCTGGTGCCACGGACTCAGTACCACACACACAAACACACTGTCCCGCTCGGTCCCCCTGGCATTGGCTTTTACCCAGAATGCCATTTCCTGTGCCTTGATATGATCAGCGTTGGGAACAGAAAGCCCTCGACATTCTTTTCCCATGATTCCCGTGTGGCATGTGGGTTGGAGGCAGAGGAGCGGCTGCTGAGCTCATGATTATTAGCCTGCAAATCAAATTACTCCAAAAATATTTGCCCAAACAAGCTTTTGTTGCATTTTTGTGACTCACTGATCTGATTTCAAGTGCAGATACATAACTTCTGTCACCATCTACTCACCCACCACTTCACGTCATTATTTATTCACCCTCATGTAACTTGAATCTCATTCCGAATATTCACACCAGACATGTTCTTCTCAATTTTTGTTCCAGGGAAGAAAAGAAATACATATTTGGAATGACAAGACAAACTTTAATTTTTGGCACTTCCTGCAAATGAAGATTTCTGAGAGTTTTGAAAGCAAACAAGAAGTTCACTAGATTTGATATAGCCTACTTTTCATTCCTTCATAAATTTATGGATAGCTTTGTTTTTGTTAGAATATGTTATTTGGGCAAAGATATGAGAGAAAAATTCCACGCCAAAGTAATTTATTTATGTCAATAATTCTTTGTCTGTGGATTCTAACCCAACAAACATGAGACGTCGGCCCGACGTGCAGATCATGTCTATATTGAGTCGGTCGGTCCAGGACCATATCTGTACGTCTAATCGACATGCAAATCCGGTACGGTATCTGAACGTCTGACTACGACGTCCGTTGGACGTAGATATGCAGTTCAAAATTTGAACGTCTGACTAGGAGTTTTTTTTGGACGTCTGTACAACGTGCAGAACAGGTTCAGGAAATCGACGTAAGAACTTTTTATACAAATAAACATGACAAAACAATCCTGTGAGTTCTGATTTAAAAAAAATAAACATCACGTCTATTTTTATGAAACATTTAGGTGTTAAAATAGTGTAATATTTAAATGTTTAAAATGTGTCCATTTAACTTTTTTTATGAGTGGTATGTTTCATGGGACATTGACAGAAACAGCAGTTTTCATCTATGTGTGATGTATTAGATCTATTAATTAAATATAATTAATTAAATTAAATACATTTAAAATAAAATAGATTAATTAAGTTAAATAGATTTAAAGAGATAAATAGAATTAAATGTAATAGATAAAAAGATTTAATAAATATTTAATAATACTATATAATATTTATTATATTATTAACATTTATTACATATTATAATATAATAAAATAGATTAGTTAAATTAAGTTAAATAGATTTAAAAGAGATAAGTAGATATAGTATTTATATATAATATGTATTATATTATTATTGTTTTTATTATATATTAAAATAATATAATTTTATATTTAATAATAAATATTTAATAAATGGATAAATAGATTTAAAATGGGTCTCTAAACGTGCGCTCGCGCGAGGGGCGTTAACGTAGTGACGTAAACGTGGTGACGCGCTCGCGCGAGGGGCGTGATGACGCAAGCAACCGGGCGGGAAGACGGATGATATTAATTCTGTATATTACCAAAGACTGAAGATAATAACCACCGCGATAGATCCTTTATGTAATTTATTTAATCCTGCGTTTAGGACACTTTATAAAACCTACAGAGGATGGGACCCTACCTGTCCAACGAACGGCCTTCACAACGCGAGCATGCGACGCAGCAACTTGGAAATTCAAACAGTAACGGTCATTTGACAGACGGACGGGTGCTAAGCCAAAGGTAAGCATTATAAATGTACTTTTATTCGTCATTTTGTCAATCTAATGTTAAATTTTACTTTAAATTTATATTTTTCTGTGTTATGACGTTTTTAATTTCCCCTTTTTGTAATTTTTATATATCCATGTTGGTTAATGTGTGCGTGTGGTGGTCCAAGTGACAGGTACATTTATGTTTATCCCTTTTAGTTGCTTAAATTAGTGACTAAAACACGTAACTTTACAATAATGTAAGATTTTCAAAACTTTATCTTGTGTGAAGTGTTTGTTCTTGTAGTAAAATAGACTTTGTCGTGTATCTCGGATGCTCATGTGAGCCTGTAAAATTAGGCTGCTAAAAATTCAAAATAATTTTTAAAAACACTCTTTGAAACGATTCACTAAACACTAAATATCAGTATGGCAGTGCAGAACAGGTTCAGGAAATCGACGTAAGAACTTTTTATACAAATAAACATGACAAAACAATCCTGTGAGTTCTGATTTAAAAAAAATTAAACATCACATCTATTTTTTATGAAACATTTAGCTGTTAAAATAGTGAAATATTTAAATGTTTAAAATGTGTCCATTTAACTTTTTTTATGAGTGGTATGTTTCACTGGGACATTGACAGACACAGCAGTTTTAATCTATGTGTGATGTAATTAGATCTATTAATTAAATAATTAATTAAATTAAATACATTTAAAATAAAATAGATTAAGTTAGTTAAATAGATTTAAAGAGATAAATAGAATTAAATGTAATAGATAAAAAGATTTAATAAATATTTAATAATACTATATAATATTTATTATATTATTAACATTTATTACATATTATAATATAAAAAAATGTATTTGGAAAAAACAGGCATGTAGATGCTTACGCTGAACAACACAACCTACATATTGGATTATATCAGCGGTACGCTTATCCATTAGATAAGATATCATTCAAAACGGTCTATTT
>NW_015647952.1:302029-311043 GCF_001515625.1 Sinocyclocheilus rhinocerous
TTTTTTTTTTTTCCCCCCAGTTCAGCTCCAACAGGTGAACAATGTATGGACCCAACTAAACTTAAATTGTTTGTTATTTGTTATCCATTGTACAGTAAGTGAAGTTTCTTTTGTTTTCATGTTTTTTGTACAAGTATGTTAATTGCAGTTGCAAAAAGTTTTTTTTTTTTTTTCCCCCCAGTTCAGCTCCAACAGGTGAACAATGTATGGACCCAACTAAACTTAAATTGTTTGTTATTTGTTATCCACTGTACAGTAAGTGAAGTTTCTTTTGTTTTCATGTTTTTTGTACAAATACACTGAGTCTGTAATTTGATTTAACTGTACAAATAAAAATTACATTGAAAAAAACATGAGTTTTAATTGAATGCAGCCTAAGAGTGTTTATTTTGTCCAGAAACAGTATAAATGACGTCTAAATGAGACTGCAGTTGACCTTATAAGACGTTGAAAATACGTCCACAATGACCACATCTGAATTAAATTTTAACCTCTTAGGGACGTCCTGTGGACGTCGAAAAAAGACGTCATAAAAACTTTCATTCTGGCTCTTCAGGGGACGTCATTTCAACGTCCGAAAAAGACGTTGAAATGACTTCGTTTGGACGTACCTTTGCTCAGTGGGAAGGGATCTCAGGCAGGTAAAACAGTAAAGGTTAAACATGCCCTTCATGAGAACAGGACATTTGTCAGAACATCTCTTTCTCTCTTTCTCTATGGACTTTTTAAGCAAGAAACTGTGATCACAGCTCCTTGTGTTCCCATGACAACCAGACACTGTTCAGATCAGTCAGGTTGAGAATTTGCCCAGGACACTGACCCAAATCAGCCTTTCCTTGTGCTGCTATGCATAATTACATGATGACAAAATTATGAAGTGTAGCTTGTGTACGATGCGTGTGCATGCATGTAAAACAAAAGTATTCACCATCAATTAAGCGCCATAAAAATCCCAGTGTAATTAAAGGAATGTATGCTGTGCTTTATCTTCAGCATTTGTGGTGTTGATTAGAACATAATTTAGAACTGTCTCTCAGTTATTTTTTAAAGCAAAAATCTCAGTAAGGCACTTAACATACATGTTAACATGAATCTACTGTAGATCAGTGTGTTAGATCAGTTTTCCGCTTTGATGTCGAGACCACATAATACAAAAATACCAGATCTATCGACATTTCCTGGTCATTTTTGCATGATATGTGCAAAGAAGGGGCTGTTTATGTGGAGCAAAGTTGTGGAATGAGTTGAACTTATTTTCTGTGTAAATCTACATTACACAACTAATGCTGTTATGGGGAAAACAGAACATTTCTGTGCAGAGGGTTTAATCAAGACATCTTTTATGGAGTGCCGGTGTAACAAAGAGGATTCCAAATTTTTTTTTTTACAAAGAGAGAGATAAGAGAGAATAAACTCAGAGCTAAAGACAAAAAGAACTGTGAGACCTGTGAAATCCTGCTTTAACACCTTTGAATATGTCAAATTAATTCAATGTAAAAAGCTCAAGTGCTAACAGCTTGAGCTTTTTAAAGCATGAAAGAGAACAAATCCCATGTTTTCTGCTGTGAAACCTATAAGACAGGTTTACAAAACTAAGTTTTGTCTAATAGAAAATTAACCTAGCATGAAAAAAAAACATTAATTTTGCATGCTTCAAATGTCTGTAACACTTTAAAGCAGTGATTTGTTATAAAATGTCTTAAAGGGGTCATAAAATATAGAATAAAAATGTTGGTAACACTTTAGTATAGTGACCAAATCTCACTAGTTGCTTATTAGCATGCCTCTTATTATCATATTGTCTGTTTATTAGTGGCTTGTTGAGCACACATTCTGCATGACCATATTCTACATCCCTAATCCTACCCAATACCTAAACTTAACAACTACCCTAATTATTAATAAGCAGCAAATTAGTAGTTTACTGAGGCAAAAGTCGTAGTTAATGGTTTATTAATAGCGAGAATTGGATTAATTGGAGAATTGGATTGGAGAATAGGAGAAGTACGACCAAAATGTTTTTTGATATTTACACATATAAGAGGTTACTCTATAATAAAACATACTGGAAGTTTCAGAACTCAAAGTTAACTTCCCTAGTTTAAAATCTGAATTATTCTTTTCAACCCTTCTGTAAGGCCTAGATTTGAAACCAGGAGAAGACCGTCAAACTCAGACATTGTTCTGTAAGTGGATATAAAGAAAATGCACCTCCAAAAATGTTGCACGCCTGAGTGCCTGAGAGATAAAGTTTTTGTCTGTTTTTCACATTTCACAATGGACTTTTGTGAATTATTCTTAACATGCTGCTGGTTTTTCAAAATATATTTTACTGAAAGGTAAGGCAGTGCCAAGCATTTTGTCCTCAGGAGGCAGCGCAGGTTAAGTATTTACTTTGAATAAATTACAGTGTGCTTGTTATAACCGCCAAACCAATGTTTAACGCCATTAAGACATCAAGTGTATGACTGTTTGAGTGTTGCTAATTAAATCAGTACATGCCTGCATACATGCAGCATCTTTTGTAATATGAAAAGTAATAATAATACTTTTAAAACTATATAAAAAATTAAGCAATTAAGAAGCAAAAGCTATTACCACACTAAAAAAGACTGTTGCAATCATTGTGGTTGCATTGTTTCAACTTCTTTTGCCTCAGGATCTGATTCTACTGTAGCTCAAACATATCTACTGTATCAAAGCACTTGGCATCTCGAGTATCAAAACACACAATATATGCTGCAAAGTAGGGCATGGATACGGAGCGATAAAGTTAGCCAATCACAGCAGTGGGTGTTTACTTCAGTTTCTGCAAGAGATAATGGCACTGGAGGTTGAATTTTTTTTTTCACAAAGGGTGAAAATGAGGACGAAAAATTTGACCTCTATTGGTGCAAAAAACTTCATAAACTAACCTTGAGAAACATAACATAAACATCTGAAACTGGTAACATCCTTTCGAACATTTCAGCATGACCATTTACTGAAAAATGAAAGAAAAATCTTTCCTTTGTCTTTTACAGGCCCTTTTCTACACCTTATTTATGGAAAGTGGCAGGTAACTTAAGTAAATGGTACATTATAAGGGCTAAGCGTGAACGAGACACATGAATCTCTCTCTCTCATGCGCACAGATGATTATTAATGCCTCTCTGGGTAGCATGCTATCAGCTGATGGCTGCACGGCCGACGCTAGCAGGCATATGTTACATGTCATCACTTCTCACCGTGGCTTGTCATCACTTTCTGCCGAGGCGGCCTCCGCCATTGCGCATTTATGAATGTTTCAGAACAACGACACGCAGTTCGTCTGATGGAGAGCGGCGGAGTGAGTGAGTGTGAACGGGACGATCCCTGCTGCAGCTCTATTAATAACACACTCCAGCTCCCGAACGCTCATTAATGCTCTTCAAACGTGGCAGAAGCTTCATCTTGGTGTCGAGGAACTAATATCAGCTGGCTGAAGCAGAGTGAAATGGAGTATTTTTGTTTGATAAACACTCCTAAGCTTATTTCTCAGGGTCTGAGTTACACGGAAACCCGCATTTAATATTTCATTAATTAGAGGGGCCAGAATCTATTCATTGAGGGAGACAGAGAGAGATGCAAGAGGTCTGATGGTAGTCAGTGTGGTCAGCAGTCTTTGGTGGGCCATAAAAACAGCAATAATGGCCTCTGCGAGGACAAATGAAAAAAGAAGTGAAATCAATGATAGGGAGGACAGAGTAACATACAGCCTGCGTCTCCTCTTACCTCCACGACTGCCTTGATGTGTGAACTTAAGATGAAGAAAAATTCATATCACATGGCCTCATGCTAAAATAATCATTTGAATCCTGTGCCAAAAATGATGTATGTTCAGCTTATCTGTGGTTATTTTTTATCTAAAATACTAGACTGATTTAAAAAAAAAAAAGAAGCATACATGTTTTTACATGTTATGCAAATGACTTGAGAACATCTGTTTGGTCTACAGACCAGCTAAAGTGAAGAGTGCAACCAGAGTGCAATGTCAAATTAATTAACAACACGCAAAAACTTTCTGCTCTAATTCTGTCGAACGACATTGAAAAAAAATTATGCGGGACGCAGCTAGGTTTCTATAAAATCATTTGAGATGTATTTTTAAACGGATCTTTATGAGCCATCTGTATGTTTTATATGAAATGCCTACATTTTACGTCCGAGATGTCAGTCATAATATGTAGATTTGGTTCTTTACATGTTTTCATCTCATTTATCTTGAAAACCCTAATCAAGATGAAGTGCTGGAATGATTAAAGCAAATGAAGCATATTTTGATTATTAAAATGTGTTAATTTGAAACACATTCTTTACGTTATTACTCACGCAGTGGGCTATTTCACATGAAAAGGCCTGATGCTTAACTCAGTATGTGTTTCAGTGTAGACAACTAAATATCTGGAGAACTTCTTCAGCCATTAAAAAAAGATGATGATTATGATGGCGAAGAAGATCAGTGCTTATTCATTATGATAAGTAATCACCATCATTATCATCATCTCTACATTAACATTTTAGACCATAATTTAATAATATGTTGCATTTTTCTGAGAGAGAGAGAGAGCGCATTCTGACCATTTCAAGAATGTTTTATTAAAAACTTCTTTCCAACCATTTTTAACCTTAAAAATGTATCTGACCATGAATACCAAGCACCTCAATTTGTTAACCTTTAGTAGAGTTATCAGGGGTTTCATAGTTAACGTTTCAGAGAAGTATATTTTAGCATGGTGAATTACATACTTACATAAGTTGGCTATTAATTTTGCTATTTAAATTCATAATGCAAGAGTTTTCGTTTACCAGGGGTGCGGTGCCTAATGGAGTTTGACACTTTGGCTTAGTTTGATTGTCACTGGCGGCTCCCCGAATGTGCGTTTAAAACATGTCTCCGAGCAATAGTGAGTAACGGTGATGAATATTTGACTGAGACTTGATTTCAATTCTACTTCAATTATTCTGGGTGAGAAAACACATCTGTCAGATATTACGTCGCCATTTCTGAGCTTCGGGAAGCATTTGGATCCTTTGTAATTGCTTGATTGAGGTAAAGTTGATGTAGTGGATGTGCTTGGGATCACCGGGTCTAATTGGACGAGGGGGGATGTTAAATGCCACACGGCAGATGCGTCTTTGTGCTAATGTTATTATCAGGGTTTGTCTCAGCACACCCACATCCAATCAGAAACTTGCTCTTAGCAACACAGGTGGCATTCAGACAGATTTCAAAGTGTAGCTGATTATGTTAGAAGTGTGTGTGTTTACACTGGGGTTTTCCCATATCAGTGGCCCGCAGATCTTCGCAATCCTCTCCCAAAACTGAGCTCCTACCACGGTCCTGACCTGCAGCCCTGCGTCATTCATCAGACACTGATAATGTTTGGCTTTGGGCTTGTGGCGCACAGTCACAACTAAATCACCTTGGCAACTGTGGTTGAGAATGAAAAACTAGATTAACCAAATGGTTATTTATATTGATGTCTTTTTGAGAATACGTCTTTTGCAGTCTCCTAACATCTTAAAATTCTGTCATATGTACTCACCCTCATGTCGTTCCAAACCTTTATGACTTTCTTTGTTCTGTGAAACACAGAAGAAGATATTTTGAAAATTGTCTCAAGGACATAAAAGTAGTGAAGACAAACTACAGTGGTATATTCTAAATCTGCATGAAATCTGACATAAAAAAACTTGAATGATGAACAGATTAAAAGTCAAGCCTTTACTTGCTCTCAAAACGGACTGAGCACTACATCAAATATGGCAACACAAAGCTCAAATCATGACATTTGGTCACATGACTTGCAAGAACCAAATGGGGTTTGATGTTAGT
This sequence comes from Sinocyclocheilus rhinocerous, assembly GCF_001515625.1. Classification (NCBI taxonomy): domain Eukaryota; kingdom Metazoa; phylum Chordata; class Actinopteri; order Cypriniformes; family Cyprinidae; genus Sinocyclocheilus; species Sinocyclocheilus rhinocerous. Next base: position 307,887 of record NW_015647952.1, read on the forward strand.
AGACATTTGAGGTTTGAGAAACATTTTAGAAAATGTTTGAAACCAGGGATTTATTGAAAAAAAAACAAACAAAAAAAAAAAAAAAACTGAAGCATAAACTGTAATAAAATAATACATAATTTGAAGTAATGAAATGGCTATAATTGAAATACAAATTAATAAAAACAAAAACAAATGTCAAGAAGCACAACAAAATGACTAAAACTTCAAAATTAAAAAGAAAATAAATCATAAAAATAAAAACAAATTCAAAGTATTAAATAAACAATATAATATATTAGTGATACATCTAATGTTTTTGTTGTTGTTGTTGTTCATGCTCTTGTATTAGTATAATAAAGCATTAAAATCAATGTAAATGTACCTAATATTATAGCAAAGTACATCTGTGCAAGATACTATATATATATATATATATATATATATTACACACACACACACTCCCCAATACTCAAGCACTGTCCATCCAGGAGACGACAAGAAAGAGAAATACCGGCGCAGAAGAGATGAGAGAGAGAGAAAAGAGCAGAAAGCGAGAGATCAGGGTTGATGTCAGAAGAGAAGATGCTGCAGTCTGAGAGTCTTGCGGCCAGCAGCTAGCGAGCCGCCCACTCCCGTCGTCATGGAGCTTGTGTGCATGGCAACATGGAGGAAATAAACACTCTCTTTTCTCCTGCATCCTCCTCCAGGCTGTCTGTGATCCTGTTAATGCTGACAGATGCATTCCTCCCAGCGCCCTACACGACAGCATGTGTGCACACTTGGAAGAGGTGAAGCTATCATACTGGGCACACTTAGTACAGCTATGCTCACTACAACTACCATACAGCTAAAAACTACAGTTAAACTACTGTCTGGAAATGGCTCTGGACTATAGTGTCTGCTAAATGTAAGACAGAAAAAACACTTCTCTGAGAAACAAACATCAGGCCTGAGGTATTTTTAGACTAACCCTAGTTGTTTTTTGCGAGGGCTTCATTAGAGAGCTCTCTTGTTAAGTACGATAGACTACATGCCAGTGCTGTCTTTGTTTCATGCCATTGCTTTCTGTGTTTCAGTCATTCAACTGTATGTCAAACTATTGGGATGCATTAATATCATAATTATACATATTTATTATATTATAATACATATTGTAATGGAGTTGGGCGACAAGCACGGCGCTGTAATGTTCACTCTTTGTGATGCTTGATCCTATTTGCATACAATATGGATGTACTGGCACAGTATTTACATACACATAGCATTAGAAATATAAACATTTTTACAACTAATTTATATTATACATATATTCATAGTTACGTTGCTATTTCAAGTAGGGCTGGGTTTTGACACAAATTTCACGATTCGATTCGATTCTCATTCACAAGAGTGTGTTACCAATTCGATTCGATTTGATTCAATATCGATTATTTTGGATATATAGCAGGTACAGTACATGCCAAATTTTCTCAAGGAAAAAAAATCTCTCAACTAATGCTGCAAAATAAAAATGAGAGTCAGTTGGTACTACATTACTATAATATTGAAAGTTAAAATTAACTGATTTGTTAAAATTTCACTTAACGAAGTTTTTAAAATAATAAAGTTACAATTACATAATAATATTTCTACAATTCGTTTTTTTTAAATATAAACAATGGTGGCTGTCATAAAAACTTGGATTTATTGAAACAAATTAAACATTGAAGAACAGTAAAATGTATAATGAATATGTTATATGGTCCATATATTTAACAAAATGCCCCTCTCTACAGTTTATTTTTCTATCTGACTAATGAGTTTATGGTCACAAATATGGTTTTCTAAGGTAAATGTGACATTACTTGACATTGTTTACAAAACGACATCTCTGCACGGCTGAAACACTGATTGAGCGATTACATGAGACAGGATACGGATTGTAAAGTTGTACTCTTTCTTTTAACTTACCTTCAGATGTTTAGTCATGTTTATTTTGTGCTGAAACTGGTATTAATGTGGAGGAGATGATTCAAACATAAATAAAACATTCAAAACAGTATGTATAATGAATATGTTATATGGTGCATATATTTAGCAAAATGCCCCTCTCTACAGTTTATTTTTTCTATCTGACTAATGAGTTTATGGTCACAAATATGGTTTTCTAAGGTAAATGTGACATTACTTGACATTGTTTACAAAACGACATCTCTGCACGGCTGAAACACTGATTGAGCGATTACATGAGACAGGATACGGATTGTAAAGTTGTACTCTTTCTTTTAACTTACCTTCAGATGTTTAGTCATGTTTATTTTGTGCTGAAACTGGTATTAATGTGGAGGAGATGATCGGTTCACTTGCGCCTCGCGAATATGATGTCTGTTGAACTGAAGTGCTACAGCAACCTGTCACTCCACATTAAACAGCACCAAAACGGCATTTATTGTTTGAATACTGCAATACAATGGACAGAATTTGAAATCTGAGACTTTGTTTCATATTAAAAGTACTACAGCACAACGCTTATTGCGATTTATTGGATGGGAGGTGCCCTTCAATGTTCCGTCCATTAACTGAAAACAAGCTAGACTAATCGATTCTTGGGATTTAAGAATCAATATTGTTCCGTAAAAATGAGAATCGATTAATATCGAGATATCGATATTTTTTACCCAGCCCTAATTTCAAGTTATGTTACTATTATATAGATATTATAGAGTCTCTGACCTTGGGATCTATGAAATGTCTTTGTTTTTTCCCCAAATTCTGTTTATTTACTATTCTGTTTTAATTGTTAAATTCAATTTTGGTAATCAAAAATGATAATTAATTGAAATAATCATTTTAGGGTCCTATGAAATCAGTTTTAATGGTTAAATTAAACTTTAAAAATTTAAAAGAATGTGTAATCAATTTAATTGAACTTTAATTTAAAGGGGTCATATGATGCGATATCAAGTTTTCCCTTCTCTTTGGAGTGTTACAATCTGTTCTTGAATAGATAAGATCCCTAAAGTTGCAAAGACTAAAGTCTCAAATCCAAAGAGATATTCTATTTAAAAGTTAAGACTCGTCCATGTCCTCCTAAAACGCTTCGTTTAAACATGCCCCCACATGTCTACGTCACTGTGTGGGAAGATTTGCATAACGCCGCCCAAATGTTCACGCAAAGAAAGAAGGCGTAACTTTT
>NW_015647952.1:311096-311588 GCF_001515625.1 Sinocyclocheilus rhinocerous
ACACTGTTCCAGAACAGTTCAAACCAAATATTCAGATGTGTGCAGCGCATTTTACGGAGGACTGTTTCCTGAACCTGGGAGAGTAGCTTGGCTACAATGCCGGCTGTTCTGACTCACAGCCAGTAAGTATCAGAATCAGAATGTGATTTTTTGCCAGGTATGTTTACGCATATTTGTTTTATATATATTTATACATATTTGGAATTTGTTTTAGTGACAGAAGCTGTATGTTTTCATATTTAAAGAATTAGGCACTGATGATTCAAACGCAAGTTTTGAGCAATGTAGAGTAGCGCTTGTTTTTTGTTTGTCGTTTCTCCGATCACAAATGCAGACATGGTTTTATGTTTACGTGGCGCGATGCAACGCAACGCGTAAAAAGACAGTATAAGTCATTATAATCCATAATTATGTCCCCACTGGATGCAACAAATGCCTCGTTTGTAATGGGTTTTATTGGTTTTGTCTCGTCGCGCCGGGACACATGGAAAC